>NW_026729153.1:162500-170890 GCF_030272615.1 Cryptomeria japonica
GGGTGCGCACCTCGCGTGCACCTTCGTCGGG
This sequence comes from Cryptomeria japonica, assembly GCF_030272615.1. Classification (NCBI taxonomy): domain Eukaryota; kingdom Viridiplantae; phylum Streptophyta; class Pinopsida; order Cupressales; family Cupressaceae; genus Cryptomeria; species Cryptomeria japonica. The sequence goes on from NW_026729153.1 coordinate 162,532, forward strand.
GTGGGCACCTTGGCTGGGTTTGCCCCGGCTGCGCTCCGAAGCGGGGTTATTGGAGCGCCGCCTCTTTTTTTGTCGGAGCGTTTGGTGGGGTTTCTCGCATTGGCTCTTCCGAGGCCCGGTTGCCACCCTGGCGCGCACGAAGTCGGAAGTAGGGTTAATTGCCCGGGTGCGCACCTTTGCCAGGGTGGGCACCTTACCTGGGCTGCGCACCAGGGCGGGCTCAAGATGGCACGCGCGTTCCGTTTTTTTCACTATCTTTCAAAACGGAAATTTTAAAATCTCCTTTTTTTTTTGCCTTTTCTGGAAATTAGTGAAGGCAGCGCATCAAAGGTGCGCACCTCGCTGCCCACCTTGGTGTGCTCTGAGGTGCGCACCCGGGAGCGCTACGAAGTGTGCTCCAAGGTGCGGCGTGCACGTTGTCGGAGCCCGGTTTGCCCCGGGTGCGCACCTCGCCTGCACCTTGGCCGGGGTGGGCACCTTGGCTGGGTTTGCCCAGGGTGCGCTCCGAAGCGGGGTTACTGGAGCGCCCCCTCTTTTTTTGTCAGAGCGTTTGGTGGGGTTTCTCGCATTGGCTCTTCCCAGGCCCGGTTGTTGGGTGCGCTCCCACCCTGGCGCGCGCGAAGTTGGAAGTTGGGTTAATTGCCCGGGCGCGCACCTTCGCCAGGGTGGGCACCTTGGTGCGCACACCTTGGCTGGGCTGCGCACCAGGGCGGGCTCAAGATGGCACCAGCATTCCCTTTTTCTCACTATCTTTCAAAACGGAAATTTTAAAATCTCGTTTTTTTTTTGCCTTTTATGGAAATTAGTGAAGGCATCGCATCAAAGGTGCGCACCTCGCTGCCCACCTTGGTGTGCTCCGAGGTGCCCACCACGGTGCGCAACGCCGGTGCGAACCCGGGAGCGCCCCGATGTGTGCTCCAAGGTGCGGCGTGCACGAAGTCGGACCCCGGTTTGCCCCGGGTGCGCACCTCGCGTGCACCTTGGTGCGCACACCTTGGCTGGGTTGCGCGGCCTGGTGGGCACCATGGTGCGCACCAAGGAGCGCTCCGAAGTGTGCTCCAAGGTGCGGCGTGCACGAAGTCGGAGCCCGGTTTGCCCCGGGTACGCACCTCGCGTGCACCTTCGCCGGGGTGGGCACCTCGGCTGGGTTGCGCGCCCTGGTGCGCACCAAGGAGCGCTCCGAAGTGTGCTCCAAGGTGCGGCGTGCACGAAGTCGGAGCCCGGTTTGCCCCGGGTGCGCACCTTCGCCGCGGTGCGCACCATGGCGTGCACGAAGTCGGAGCCCGGTTTGCCCCGGGTGCGCACCTCGCGTGCACCTTCGGCGGGGTTGCGCGCCCTGGTGGGCACCATGGTGCGCACCAAGGAGCGCTCCGAAGTGTGCTCCAAGGTGCGGCGTGCACGAAGTCGGAGCCCGGTTTGCCCCGGGTGCGCACCTCGCGTGCACCTTCGGCGGGGTTGCGCGCCCTGGTGGGCACCATGGTGCGCACCAAGGAGCGCTCCGAAGTGTGCTCCAAGGTGCGGCGTGCACGAAGTCGGAGCCCGGTTTGCCCCGGGTGCGCACCTCGCGTGCACCTTCGCCGCGGTGGGCACCATGGCGTGCACGAAGTCGGAGCCCGGTTTGCCCCGGGTGCGCACCTCGCGTGCACCTTCGCCGGGGTGGGCACCTCGGCTGGGTTGCGCGCCCTGGTGCGCACCAAGGAGCGCTCCGAAGTGTGCTCCAAGGTGCGGCGTGCACGAAGTCGGAGCCCGGTTTGCCCCGGGTGCGCACCTCGCGTGCACCTTCGCCAGGGTGGGCACCTCGGTGCGCACACCTTCTCAATGTTTTCTTGCCTTTTCTGGAAATTGGTGAAGGCAGCGCATCAAAGGTGCGCACCTCGGTGTGCTCCGAGGTGCGAACCCGAGAGCGCTCCGAGGTGCCCACGAAGTCGAAAGTCGGGTTAATTGCATTGTTTTCCCCGGGTGCGCTCCGAGGTGCGCAACATCGGCGCGCACCAAGGAGGGCTCCGAAGTGTGCTCCAAGGTGCGCACGATGGCGTGCACCTCTGGTGCGCACGATTCGGAGCTCGGTTTGACCGGGGTGCGCACACCTTGGCTGGGTTGCGCACCTTTTGTGCGCTCCAAGGTGCGCACGAAGTCGGAGCTCGGTTTGCCCCGGGTGCGCACCTTCGCCAGGGTGCGCACCTTGATGCGCACGCCTTGGCTGGGCTGCGCACCTTGGTGGGCGCCATGGTGCGCACCTTTCGTGCGCTCCAAGGTGCGCACGAAGTCGGAGCTCGGTTTGCCCCGGGTGCGCACCTTGGTGGGCGCCATGGTGCACTCCGAGGTGCCCAAGATTGGTGCGCACCAAGGAGCGCTCCGAAGTGCGCTCCAAGGTGCGCGCGAAGTCGAAAGTTGGGTTAATTGTCCGGTTTGCCTCGGGTGCGCACCTTGCGTGCACCTTCGCCAGGGTGGGCGCCTTGGTGCGCACACCTTGGCTGGGCTGCGCACACCTTGGCACCCGCGTTTCCTTCATTTTAAATTTTTTTTTTTTACAATCTCTCAAGTGGGAAATTCTATAATCTCAACTTTTTTTGCCTTTTCAGGAAACTTTTGAATGGAGCGCATCATTGGTGCGCTCCGAAGTGTGCTCCAAAGCTCTCTCCAGCTGCGTGCACCTGCCCCGGCCGCGCACCCGGCCCCGCCCAGCTTCGCTCACCTGTCCCGGGCGTCTGGTGCGGAACCTTAGAGTAAGAAACATCACCGTGCACCTTGGCCAACGTGCGCGACTCGACCGAGCGCGCACTGGCCGAGGTGCACACCGATTTCACCTGGGTGCGCGCGCAGCACCTCGGGCGCACCGGGGTGCGCGCACAACGCCCGGGTTGCACCGTGGCCTGTGTGCTCGGGGCGCCTCGGGTGCGCGCTCGGTGTCGCCCCCGCGCGCGCGGTAGTGCGGGCAGCGCACCCCGGCCCGGCCCGGCCCCGACGAGAACGCAAACGGGCAAAAGGTTTATTCAAATAGCATTGCGACGCCCGGCGAAAAACTAAAAAAGGGTGCAACACCGGGACTTCCCGGGAGGTCACCCATCCCAGTACTACTCCGGCCCAAGCGCGCTTAACTGCGGAGTTCTGATGGGATCCGGTGCACTAACGCTGGTATGATCGCACCCGTTATGAGCTTGTCGCAGTGTGTACTTAGCAAACCGCGACCCACGTGCGAATCCACCCCGGCCACCCACCCCCGTCGAGGTGCACACCCTCCCTCGCGAAGTGCGCCCCGTTCGCCAAGTGTGAGCCCTGCCCGGGTGCGCGCACCTTGCTAGGGCGTCGGGTGTGCACCCGGCCCGGCCTACGTGCGTGCACCTGGAGGGGGCGTCGTGTGCGTGCAGTGTCCCGTCTGCAACGCGGTGCCCACACACCACCTCGGGCGCAACGACCTGCGCTCACATGTGGGCCGAGTGCACCTTGGTGCATGTTCGGGGCGCCTCGGGTGCACGCTCGATCTTGCCCCGGTGCACCAAGGCGCTCGGTTTGCCCCGGGTGCGCACTTGGTGCAAGGTGGGCACCCAAAATAGGGATCAAGCACCAAAACACAAGTTTCGGGATGCAAAATGGGACCCAAGGACCACAAATGCGTTCCAAGACCCATGATGGGTCCACGAGAACAAAAATGTGTTCCGAGACTTAATAAACAAATATTGGGTTTTAGGAGAAGAAACATGCTCTGATGCCCAAAACGAGAATCGACCCCGAAAAGGCCACAGGCCAAAAGTGGGATGCGAGACAAAAAAAAATGGGACCCGAGGACCAAAATTGGGTTCCCAGGTCGAAGACAGGGCAACCGGACAAGAAACGACCTCTAAGGCTCGAAATGAGTCCCGACGACTAAAACTTGACAAGAAGCACCCATCAGGCACCCAACTCGACACCCATGGGATGCCGACCCACCCGGGCTTCCACCTAGCACACCTTGGCACCCACCCACCCTCGCACCCAACCTCGCACCCAACTTAGCACCTTTGAACCCACATTGGCACTCACCCTGACCCTGGCACCTTGGAACCCACATTGGCACTCACCTTGACCCTGGCACCCACCTTTGCACTCACCTTGGGACCCACCCTGGCTCCCACCTCGGCACCCACCCAGACACCCACCTTGGTTCCTTGGCACCCACCTTGGATCCTTGGCACCCACCCCGACACCCACCTTGGCACGCAACTTGGCTACTTGCCACCCACCTTGGCTCCTTGACGCCCACCCCGACAACCACCCCGTGACCTACCCTGGCTAGGGTTGGTGCACACCCACCCTGGTGCCCACCTTGGCACCCACCCTATGACCCACCTTGGCACGCACCTTAGTACCCACCCCGTTACCCACCCTAGGACCCACCCCGTGACCCACCTTGGCCAGGGTGGGTGCACCCACCCTGGTGCCCACCTTGGCACCCACCCATCCTAGCACCCAGCCTGTGACCGGGCTTGGAACCCAACCTTGCACCCGCACCCGTCTTGGCCAGTGTGGGTGCGCACCCATCCTGGCACCCACGTTGTGACACACCCTTTAACCCACGCACCCTAGCACCCACGTTGGCACCCACCTTGGAACCCAACCTAGCAACTTGGCACCCACCCCGTGACCCACCTTGGCATCCACCATAGCAGTCGCCGACTTGGCACCCACCTCGGCACCCACCTTGACACTTGTGGACCCACCTTGCCACTCACCCTAGCATCGACCCATCCTAGCACCCACCCTGGCACCTTTGCACCCTAGCACTCACCCATCCTAGCACCTAACCTGTGACCCACCTTGACACTCACCCTCGCACCCACCTTGGAACCCAACCTAGCACCCACCCACCCTGACACCAACCCTAGCACCTACCCACCCTTGCACCCACCCTGTGACCCATCTTGGCACCCACCCATCCTACCACTCAACCTATCACCCACCTTCTCACCCACCTTGGCATCCACCTTAGCACCCACCCACACTGGCACCTTGGCACCCACCTCGGGCAAGGTGGGTGCACACCCACCCTGGCACCCAATTTAGAACCCACCGAGCATGTTACCCACCTTGGCACCCACATTGCAGCCCACCCTAGTACCCACCCTATGACCCACATTGGCATCCACACCCTAGCACCCAGGCACCTCGACACCCGCCTTGACACCCACCCTAGCACTGAACCTGTGACCCACCTTGGAACTCACCCTAGAACCCACCCACCCTGTGAACCACCTTGGCATCCACCTTAGCACCCACCCACCTTGGCACCCACTCTAGCACTCACCCATCCTAACACCCAACTTGTTACCCACCTTGGCACCCGCCCTCGCGTCCACCTTGAAACCCACCCTAGCACCCACCCACGCAGGAGCCCACCTTGGCACCCAACCTAACACCCACGCATCCTGGCACCCAACTTGTGACCCACCTTGGAACCCACCCTAGTACCCACCTTTGAACCCACTATATCACCAACCCACCTTGGCACCCACCCTATGACCCTCTTTGGAATCCACCCTAGCACGCACCCACCCTGGCACCCACCATGGAGCGCACCCTAGCACCCACCCACCTCGGCACGCACCTCAACACCCACCTTGGTGTGCGCACTGCGCCAACCTCTCAAAGACCCTATGTGGTGCGCTCCAAAGTGTACACCTTTGGTGCGCTCCAAGGTGCGCACCTTTGGTGCACACCGAGGTGCACACCAAAGTGTGCACCGAGGTGAGCACCAAAGTGCACTCCAGGGTGCACACCAAGGCGTGCACCTTTGGTGCGGTCAATGCAAACGAATTCGGAAGTTGGGGTCGATGTCCTAATCGCTGCTGCAGACTACACGTATGAGAATCGGACAAATAGCTTTATATAGGGGAGGTGTTGCGTTTGATGGGTCGACTCCCCTGGTTGTGTGCACTGCACCAACTTCAAAGACCCTGTCTTGTTTAAGAAGTCAAAAGTTGGGGTGGATGTCCTAATCATTGCTGCAGTCTACGCATGTATGAGAATCAGACAAATAGCTTATATAGGGGAGGTGTTGCATTCGGTGGGTTGACTCCCCTGGTTGTGCGCACTGCGCCAACCTCAAAGACCCCGCATAGCAGAAGAAGTCGGAAGTCGGATTTTGGTGAGCACCAAGGCGTGCACCTTTGGTGCGGTCAACGCAGACGAATTCAGAAGTTGGGGTGGATGTCCTAATCGTTGTTGCAGGCTACACATGTATGAGAATCAGACAAATAGCTTATATAGGGGAGGTGTTGGGTTTGATGGGTCAACTCCCTTGGTTGTGCGCATTACGCCAACCTCAAAGACCTTGTTTTCGTTAAGAAGTCAAAAGTTGGGGTCAATGTCCTAATGGCTCCTGCAGGCTACACATGTATGAGAATCGGACAAATAGCTTATATAGGGGAGGTGTTGGGTTTGATGGGTCGACTCCCCTGGTTGTGCGCATTACGTCAACCTCAAAGACCTTGTTTTCGTTAAGAAGTCAAAAGTTGGGGTCGATGTCCTAATTGCTCCTGTAGACTACACATGTATGAGAATCAGACAAATAGCTTATATAGGGGAGGTGTTGGGTTTGATGGGTTGACTCCCCTAGTTGTTCGCATTACACCAACCTCAAAGACCTTGTTTTCGTTTAGAAGCCGAAAGTTGGGGTCGATGTCCTAATTGCTCCTGCAGGCTACGCATGTATGAGAATCAGACAAATAGCTTATATAGGGGAGGTGTTGGGTTTGATGGGTCGACTCCCCTGGTTGTGCGCATTGCGCCAACCTCAAAGACCCTGCATTGCGGATGAAGTCGAAAGTCAGAGTTTGGTGTGCTACAAGGTGTGGTCGAAGGTGCTCACCTAGGTGTGCACCTTTGGAGCACAGGAAAAGTGCCCTCCAAAAGTGCGCACCTTTGGAGTGCACAAAAGTGCCCTCCAAAAGTGCGCACCTTTGGAGCGCAGAAAAGTGCCCTCCAAAAAGTGCCCTCCAAAAGTGCGCACCTTTGGAGCGCAGAAAAGTGCCCTCCAAAAAGTGCCCTCCAAAAGTGCGCACCTTTGGAGCGCAGAAAAGTGCCCTCCAAAAAGTGCCCTCCAAAAGTGCGCACCTTTGGAGCGCAGAAAAGTGCCCTCCAAAAGTGCGCACCTTTGGAGCGCAGAAAAGTGCCCTCCAAAAAGTGCCCTCCAAAAGTGCGCACCTTTGGAGCGCAGAAAAGTGCCCTCCAAAAAGTGCCCTCCAAAAGTGCGCACCTTTGGAGCGCAGAAAAGTGCCCTCCAAAAAGTGCCCTCCAAAAGTGCGCACCTTTGGAGCGCAGAAAAGTGCCCTCCAAAAAGTGCCCTCCAAAAGTGCGCACCTTTGGAGCGCAGAAAAGTGCCCTCCAAAAAGTGCCCTCCAAAAGTGCGCACCTTTGGAGCGCAGAAAAGTGCCCTCCAAAAGTGCGCACCTTTGGAGCGCACAAAAGTGCCCTCCAAAAGTGCGCACTTTTGGTGCGCACCAAGGCGCTGGTTCGGTCGTTGCAGGCGAGTTCGGAAGTTGGGGTCGATGTCCTGAGCGGAGGTGCAAACTACACAGGTGTCGGAATCGGACAAATAGCTTATATAGGGGAGGTGTATGCTTCGATGGGTCGACTCCCCAGGTTGAGCGCACCGCGCCAACCTCAAAGACCCTACGGTATGGATGAAGTCGGAAGTTGGGTCCGATGACCAATTCGATTAGTAGGTATGCTCATGAGGTCGGAATTTGGGTCCGATGACCTGCCATGTGCAGGAAGGCGAATGTTGACACTGTGCGTTGCAAGGTGCACACCAAGGCGCTGGTGCGGTCTTTTTAGTCGAGTTCGGAAGTTGGGGTCGATGTCCTGATCGGAGGTGCAAGCTACACAGGTGTGGGAATCGGACAAATAGCTTATATAGGGGAGGTGTATGCTTCGTTGGGTCGACTCCCCGGGTTGAGCGCACCGCGCCAACCTCAAAGACCCTACGGTATGGATGAAGTCGGAAGTTGGGTCCGATGACCGATTCGATATGTAGGCATACTCGCTGAGGTCGGAATTTGGGTCCGATGACCTGCCACGTGCAGGAAGGCGAATGTTGGCACTGTGCGTTGCAAGGTGCGCACCAAGGCGCTGGTTCGGTCGTTGGAGGCGAGTTCGGAAGTTGGGGTCGATGTCTTGATCGGAGGTGCAAACTACACAGGTGTGGGAATCGGACAAATAGCTTATATAGGGGAGGTGTATGCTTCGTTGGGTCGACTCCCCGGGTTGAGCGCACCGCGCCAACCTCAAAGACCCTACGGTATGGATGAAGTCGGAAGTTGGGTCCGATGACCGATTCGATATGTAGGCATACTCGCGAGGTCGGAATTTGGGTCCGATGACC
>NW_026729154.1:0-170560 GCF_030272615.1 Cryptomeria japonica
ATGTATATATACATTTACACATGTAATATATGTATACATGTATACATGTATATATACATGTTATAGATACATATATATATATGTATGTATATATATGTATATCTATGTATATATATATACATATATATGTATATATAGTATACATATATATGTATATTATACATATATAAAATATAAATATACAGATATATATATATATATAACATATATATATTGTTCTCAGGGAAACATAATCTTCTAAATCGGCCAAGAGAGAGTTCTAAAATAGGTCAACACTAAACCTTATTGTGGTGGGAAGGAGATCAGAAGTAAACCAACCACAATGGAGAACAATTTGTCAGATCAAAATGTTACATCCATTATAAATTTTCGACCCGAAACATGACTTACACTACACCAAAGCTGCTACACACCTCAAATTCTAGACTTAATCCAGACCCAAAAAATCATGCCCAATACAATGAAAATAAGAATGGAATCAAGATACACATGAATACAATTAATCAACACCATATCTAATAGACAAAAATATCTAGATTGACAGATCAACTCAATTAACCCATGTTGAAACATACTTCCAGAGTACCAAAGGTTTCCAGGAGTTCATCTTTGGATCACCAACACCAAGGACATCCAAAAATGTTGATTTCACATCCATCTGATAAACCTTGAAATCCTTATAAGCTACAAAAGCCAAAAGCATCCTAATTTCCTCCATCCGAGCAACCAGGCCATATGTCTCCGTCAAAATTAATCTCTTCAATCAAGAGTGTAACCTTTACAAACCAATATTTTCTTATTTCTCATAACATTTCCAGCTTCATTGAGCTTGTTCTAGAATACCCACTTTTTCCAATCACATTCTTATATGTCATTTTATTAACTAGTTCCCATGTTGAATTATTCTCAATTGTGTCCAACTCTTCTATCATTACCTTCATCCAATTCTGATAAATTGCAAGCTTCTTCTGTTGTTTTCAATTCAATCTCTAAAAGTTAACATAACAAAACTTGTTCTTGAGCTGCTTTGCTTCTTGTGATAATTCCTTTTGTTTGTATCTCTGAAAAAACTGGTCCACTAAATGATTCTTCTAAACATTATCTCATTGTCTTAGATGTAGAAGTTGAAGCTTCCTAATCTTTCTTTTCTTCTTCTCCTTCTTCGATCTTCTCTCCACTTTTTCGTCGGTCGATTCATCAGACTCATAACCTACCAATTTGTCAGACTCTTTAGAAATGTATTCATCAACCTTCGCATTTTCACTTTCAACAATCTTGTTTAGCCTTATATTACAACGCTGATATGCTTTCCTCTTTGTTGAATATCCTAGAATATGCCTTCATCTTCTCTATTGTCAAATTTTCCAAGATTATCTTCATCTCTCCGGATGTAGCAGTTTCTTCCAAATACCTTAAAATATTTCACTGTCGACTTTCTACCATGTCATAGCTCATAAGATGTATTTCCATGTATTTTCTTAGTATAAAATTACGTTAGGATTGTAGACTATAGTATGAAATGCTTCTCTCCAAGTAGACTTCTCTGTTGATCACTATTTGGTTGCATCTTGAATTATTTGGTTCATCCTTTCCACTACACCATTCTGTTGCAGTGTTCTAGGGGAAGATGACTATTTTCTAATACCATGTCTCTCACAAAAGTTGTTGAACTCTTCCGAATTAAATTCCTCCTCCTCTATTAGACCTCAAACACTTAATTTTTCTGATCAACTTCATTTTCAACTTGAGGCCTTAAATATCTTGAATTCTCTAATGCTTCTAGCTTCTCTCTCAAAAATGCAAACCATGAAATTCTAGAATAATCATCAATCAAACAACATGAAATGCTTCTCACCTTGTATACTTCTTGTTTGGTCGGACCGCATAGTTTTGTGTGCACTAATTCAACAACCTAGTGGACAAGTGCTCTAAATTATTTTGTATTTTCCTTTCATCTACTTCAAAGTTTACATTCTCTACAAATTTTGTTGGTTTGGTCGAAACTCGTAAATCTCTCACTACACTTGATGAGCTAATCTTCACCAAGTTGTCAAAATTGATATGACATGTCTTTGGTGCCAGAGTCAGATATCATTGATCTAAGATAACAAACAATTGTTTGGCATCTCCTTCCAAGAAATACATGTTCCACCAATCTTTTTCCCTGCTACAATAACAATTTACAGATTCTTTCTAGATCTCACAACCATCATCTTGAAAAACAACGTTGTAACCATTTTCACACATTTGGTCCAACACTCAAATATTAAGATGAAAACCATTAACATAGTAAACATTATCAGTATTGTTCTTTCCATCAAAAGAAATAGAACCAATCCCACAATTTGTGTTGTTTGATCATCTCTGAACCTAACAAAACTACCATCGTTACTTTTCAAGTTTCACAAACTTACTTTAGTCATGAAGTCATATGATTTCAGCATCCACTATAAATCAATCATTCATTTCTATCTCTTCTAACATGTACAACAGTAGCAACCACCTAGGAATATCAATCTTTGGTTACATCTCTTTTACCAAAACAAGCAATCACCATCTTCATAATTTAAATCATCATCTAAAAATACAACATCATCTTTTGACATAATAGGCTCTCTTATTAAATTTTCCTTTACCTTCTCTAGACCTTTGTCCTTGAACCTTTTCCCGAACATCTACTAGCAATGTGACCAATCTTTTCACATCTAAAGCATTTAAAAGGTAACATACCTTTGTATTTGTCGGTGTCTCTCTTCAGTTTTCTCACAAAGCTTGCTTTCGTCTCATCTAAAATTTCATCTTCTGGATCTTCGTTAGATGCTTTGAAGGTAGACTCGATCTTAGCTTTGTGTTTTCCAAGCTTACCTCTCTCAAATCCTAATAGAGTACCATAAGGCTTCACTCTTGTAAATTTCTTCCGATCATAGGTTTCTTCATTAGTCAAGATCTTATCACTGTAGCTTTCTGGTAGGGACATTAGAATCTTCTCAATTATGTATTCATCCAACAAGCTGACACCAAGTTCTCTGATTTCATTTACCGCACTATCAACCTTATAAAAAATCGGTTGTTATATCTTCTCCTTCTTCCATTTTCAAGTTCTCATATCTGTGATTAGTTTTTATCTTCTTTGATAATTTAACTCTGTCACTTCCTTCATAGATATCTCTCAACTTTTTCCAAACCTCATGAGTAGTATTCAATGAAATAATCATTGTCAATTCAATCTTTGATAAAGCACTAAACATAGCATACCGTGCCTTTTCATTCACTTCATAAGCTTGAACCTTATCTAGAGTACTAAGACCATTTTCCGATTGAATATACTAAGTTTCCACTGCTTTCCAAGTGTTGTATCCCAAAGAGATCAGGTAGCCTCTAATCTTTAATTTCCAAAAAACTATATTCGGATCCTTCAAAAATAGGAATAGTCAATTTATGTGCCATTGGATCAAGATCTACCTCAAGCAGATAAGCTCTTCTCCAAGTAACCAAATCTCTGATACCAATAGTTGAATATCCGAGCAACTGATAGGGGGAATGAATTAGATGAAAAAATTAAATCAATTTCTTCTAACCCTTTTGCATATCTATAGTGACCAATAAAATTATTTAAGAAAAATATAGCATGAACATATAAACATACAATAGATCACACAATGAACACCAGATATAACGTGGAAAACCCAAGAAGGGAAAAACCATAGAGAATGTTAGTTCTCAATATAAAACACGGGTTAAGGTGACATGGGTTAAGGTGATTTTTACAAAGGGTGGCTCACTGCTAGGATCCTCACTATGAGAGAGAACACTACCCAGAAAAAAGGCTCACTATCGAAGAAATAAAGGAATAATTTAGAAAAGGAAAGAATCCACCACTGAATCTCAATCTGCAAGACTGGACTGCTTCTGATACCTCAATACCAATGCACTCTCACCCATTTCCAACTATCAGATCTTTCCTTTTCAATCTCGCATATCTTCAATAATAATACCATATTTTTTTATATAAATTCATTCAAATCTTCCTCATAATATATATATATATAGTATATAGTATATATATATTATCTCCAAGAAACATAATCTTCTTAGTTGGCCAAGAGTGAGATCTAAAATAGGTCAACACTAAACATTCTTATGGTGGGAAGGAATGAGAATTAGATGATACCACAATGAACAATAATGATCATATCAACATGTTACATCCATTACAAATTCCAGAACCAAATCATGGCTCATACGCTACACCAAACCTCGAATTCTGGACTTAATCTATCTCCAAAAATCATTGCCCAGTAAAAAAAAAAGAATGGAATCAAGATACACATGAATACAATGAATCAACACCATATCCAATAGATAAAAACTATCCAGATTGCCATCAACTCAATTAACCCATGCTAAAACACAACTTTTATAGCACCAAACGTTCCAAGAACACATCAACTGGATCACCAACACCAAGGACATCAATGACAACCATTATGTTGACTTTGAAATGACAACCAGTGATAATCATCATCATCACATTTGCAACGAATATCAAGTTTCATATTGTCCTCAATGTTAGGGGGGAAGAGGGTCAATCCCATTCCAATAAAATCCTTGTCTTTGGAATGCACCAATATTTTCAAAAGCATCCGCAAGAGAATTACCTTCCCTAAAAAATATCATAAATATACAAACTATCAAAATCCTTGATAATGTTTAACACAACCTTCACCAAATATTTAATGGAACAACTTGAAGTATGTAATAAGTTTAAACAATTAATTATGTTGAGTGAATCATCCTCAATCTAAACCTTCCAAGAAACAAGATCAAGAGCTAACTTGAAGGAATTAAAAATAGATGAGGCTTCAGCCAGGTGGTTGGACTTGATTCCCAAAGGGAGTGCCATTTGCAAAAGGAGCCTGCCATAATCATCACTCAGCACACCCCACAACTAGTTGGCCCAGGATTCCCCTTAGCTGCCCCGTCAAAATTAACCTTCACCGAATCAAAAAATGGAGTAGACCATTTAACATTAGTTCTAGAGGTTTTTAACATTTCCCAAAGTTCTAGAAATATCAAAATTTGAACCCCAATTAATAGGAGACTACTGATCTGAAGCATTAATATATATAGGAGGCAAGCCAAGATTAACATCCTTAAGTACAATCTAGAAATTATCCTTTACAACTGTACGAATCCTCTAAAACACCACCTTAAAAGGGAGAAGTACATCCCTAAAGACACAGTTGTTTCTCTTGTTTTCAGATCTACATAGACACATGAGGCATAATCAAAGACCAAAGTAAATTCAAAGATAGATTAAGAGAAGGAGGGGACCAGTGAGACCACATCTCCCCCGACAGAGGAAAGGAAGACCCAATTAAAATTCTAGGTGGCCAAGATAAGAGACCAAAATTATCTGGTAAAACAACACTCCATAAAATGATAATTGACACTCTCTATTTATGCAAATAACAAAGAAGGCATTTATTAACAGGAAAAATACCATGCTTACAAAGGTTATCCAAAGTAAGAATCTTAGTTTGAATCAAGAACCAGAAAAAGATGTTAATCTTAAGAATCAACTTACAATTCCAGATTGAAAATCCCATAGAGAAAAGGTCAACTTAGGATGATAGGGAAGGGAAAAGGCTAAGGTGGAAAAAAAAAATCCAAAGGGTGGAGGCCCCCAAATAATATGATCTAGAAAAGAAGCCATGAAAGGAATATGCTAGAAGCTCAAAAAATTGGAGCTCACCTAGACCTCGATCAATCACTAAGGTTCCTTCGACTATCATTAGTAAAGTAATGCACCATCTTATCACCAAATTGGGCCAAGAAAGCCTCCCTAATTGGTCTAAAGGAAGGGACCTCGAAAATAGGGGAATCTCCAATCCACCAATCATATAAAAATTCAATGCTCCATCCATTCCCTAGAATCCATCTAATACCCTCAGAGAGAATACATATGGCCTTGATCAAATTATTCCAAAGCACCATCTTAGTAGGGTGAGAAAGAGCCTCCAAGAGTTGCCCCAAACCAAGCATGGCCTGGGCATATTTACAGCTATAATCTTACACCAATCCAAATCTCCAAAGAAAAGTCTTTGTAATTACTTAGCTGACAAAGCAACATTGAAATCCTCAAGCTTTTTGATACTCAAACCACTAGATTTATAAGGCAAGCAACTTGGTCCAAGAAGCCAAATGAATACATTTACTATCTTCTGTGACAAACAAGAGAAAGCATTTCTAAATATTTTCAATTCTTTCATAAAAAATTGAGGGAGTTTTAAAAAGGTTCATAGCATACACCAAAATATTCTAAATCAAATCCTTGATCATTTGAACTTTACTCGCTTGACTAAGATGCATAACTTTCCATCTAACAAGTTTGAATTGAATCTATCAATCAACCCATTCCAAAATAAATTATGAATCACATTACTATGAAGCGGGAGACCAAGATAAGTTGTAGGAAGATCCTCAATTTTACAACCCAAAATATCAACAATTCTTCTCTGTCTAAGAATAGGAGTGTTAAATAAGAATAATGAGCTCTTCTCAAAACTAACTTTTTGACTCGAGTTAGATTCATACCTAACAATATAGGCTTCAAAGATCTTACTTCTCTATTCAAGAGTATCTCAAAATCAAAGTATTATCAACAAATTATTAATGTGGAGGGCATATGAAATAAAACTTTGAAATAAGCGAAGGTGGGAGAAGTGATTGTGGGGGCGGTAGGGCATGTGTAGGGGAGGACGAGGACACTAACTCTTATGACGATGAAGGCAGCAAGGAGTGGTTGGTCGCATGGGCTTGCTATGCCAAATGGGTCATTGTTTTGGGTGGTTCATTTTGTTTTTGGCTAGGCAGGTGTTATGATGGGCATGGACTGGTTTCTCCTTAACATAGCGGGTCTCCGTGTTTTTTCACCTTCTTTGTGCCCTATGGCGGTAGTTGCAATTCTTTCCTATGGATCTGGAGTGGTGGTGGCCTTTGGGTGGTGTTGGGAGGGATGTTGTGGGAGTTGTAGATTCTCTCATGTCTTTTTTTTTGCTCCCAGGTTTGCTACTCTATCGTGCGTGATGGTAAGTGTGGGCTTGGTCTGTGATGAACCAGGATGGGAAGTTGTTATTATTTTTTTGAACAGCGCTAGTAGTTGTTTCTATTCTCCCTCCCTGTTCTTTTTCTCCCTTTCTTTCCTTGGATCTCATTGAGAACCCTCACCGGTAGTTGGGTGTTCGATCCAGGAAATTGCTAGAGCTTGGCTTTGTGCAGTCATTTTGGTGGGAGTTTTTTTTTCTTTTGGGTGTGACCAGACCCTTGTTTATTTCCTTGTCTCATCCTGGTTGTGAGTCTCTTCTACTCTTCCCTCTTTTCTTGGTTCTCCGTTGGCTTTGGGTTGCCCTACTATTGAGGTGGAGGGGCTGCTTGTGTGTTGGGTTGTGCAAGGATTGCTTAAGCAGTGGGTCTTCTCTCCTCAGTGTCCTATTGAGGTGCCTCTTTCTCCTTTTCAGGTGGAGACAAGGTATCAGGAAGTGGTTCAGCTTCTGCGAACTGCGAATGGACTTTGTGTATGGTTGGCTTGATTTCCACTCTTGCCTATAGAGGTGGCTCTTTATCCTATTGAGGTGGAGAGAAGGGGTGAGGGAGCTTTTTGAATCCTATTGATGCTCGTGTTGCTAGTTGTGGGTGCCTGTCATCCTTCCATGGTGACCGTCACAGTTGGGTTTGGGTTTCCTTTATTAACCCAGCTTCATAAGTTGCTTTGTGGGTTGAGGGAGCCTATAAAAACCCTCTTGTTCTTTCCTTTAAAATGTTTAGGGTGGCTTTTAAAACCCCGTTTCCCATATTGTTGTTTTCAGGTTGTTTTATTGTGATCTGGTTCCTGTCTGGTTGTTGGATCCGTGTAAAACCCATTTTTAGGTTGAGGGGAGCCTGGAAAAAACGTATTGTTTTTCTTTCATTCAGGGGTTGGGCTGGATGCTAGTAGTACGCTATCAAGTTGTGGGATCCTCTTAAAACCCATTCTCAAGCTTGTGGGAGCTACCGATTCTCTCATGTCTATTTTTTTGCTCCAAGGTTTACTGCTCTATCGTGTGTGATGGTAAGGGTGGGCTTGGTCTGTGATGAGCCAAGATGGGAGGTTGTTATTATTGTTTTTGACAGCGCTGGTGGTTGTTTCTATTCTCCCTCCCTATTCTTTCTCTCACTTTCTTTCCTTGGATCACATTGAGAACCCTCACCCGTAGTTGGGTGTTCGATCCAAGGACTTGCGAGAGCTTGGCTTTGTACAATCATTTTGGTGGGAGTTTTCTTTTCTTTTCGGTGTGAGTAGACCCTTGTTTATTTCCTTGTCTCATCCTTGTTGTGAGTCTCTTCTGCTCTCCCCTATTTTCCCGGTTCTCTGTTGTCTTTGGGTTGCCCTCCTACTGAGGTGGAGGGGCTTCTTGTATGTTGGGTGCTACAAGGATTGCTTAGGCAGTGGGTCTGCTCTCCTCGGTGTCTGATTGAGGTAGCTCTCTCTCCTTTTGAGGTGGAGACAAGGTATGAGGGAGTGCTTCAACTTCTGCGGGCTGCAAATGGACTTTGTGGATGGTTGGCTTTCTTTCCACTCTTGCCTATAGAGGTGGCTCTTTCTCCTATTGAGGTGGAGAGAAGGGGTGAGGGAGCTTTTTGAATCCTAATGATGCTCGTGTTGCTGGTTGTGGGTGTCTGCCAATCCTTCCATGGTGACCGTCATAGTTGGGTTTGGGTTTCCTTTCTTAACCCATCTTCACAAGTTGCTTTACGGGTTGAGGGAGCCTGTAAAAACCCTCTTGGTCTTTCCTTTAAAAGCTTTAGAGTGCCTTTTAAAAACCCTATTTCCCATTTTTTTTTTCTGGTTGTTTTACTATGATCTGGGTCTTGTCTGGTTGTGGGATCTGTGTAAAACCCATTTTTAAGGTTGAGGGAGCCTAGGAAAAACCTATTGTTTTTCATTCGTTCAAGGGCTGGATGGATGCTAGTAGTACCGTGTCTGGTTCTTGGAGCCTCTTAAAACCCATCCTCAAGGTTGAGGGAGCCTAGAAAAACCCTTGGTATTTTTCTTTTTTAATGGATAGGCTGGATGCTGGTAGTTTTCAATGGCCCAATTTGGCCAGTTTGTGTTTTCGATTAGGCTTAGGTTTTGCTGTTAGTGATCTGGAGACTCTGCTATAGGTTAAGGGAGCCTGGTAAAACCCAAATGTGTGGGTTGGGGTGCTAGTTAAACCCTCATTTTCGATTTCTCAGATCTATAAGGTGGTTTAGATCTGTTGATTTGGCCGGCCTTGTTTGCATTGTCGCTCTTTTGTGTTTGGCTCATGATTGTTTCATTTTGGGTGCCCTGTGTCTTGTAGCCTCTTGTGCCACAAGAGAAGTAATGTACAAACCTTCTCAGATGTTTTTTGGCTTTTCTGTTGTTGAGCTTTGTTGTATCTGTCTACAGCATCCCTTTGTTGGTGTGAACAAACCAGATTAGAAGAGGAGGGGGATAAACCTCTAAGCAAACCAACAACTACAACTTTAAAAATGAAACAGCTCAAGGCTTCAACCATAATAATAAAGAGAAAAGAGGAAATTAGATCCCCCTATTCGATACCCTTATAACTATTGAATAAACTAGAGGGGGAGTAATTAATCACCACCTAAAAGGTAGGAAGCGAAACAAATTGCCAAGAAATCTCCAAAAAAATATCTCTAAAACCAAAATCTTTAAGAACTTTAATAAGAAAACCCCAACTCACACGGTCATAAGCCTTCATAAGATCAAGCTTGAGGAGAATCCCTACTCTCGTTTTGCATCTCAATGAGTGACTGTTCTCGTAAAAAATTGCAATAGAATCAATAATTTTCCTCCTATGAAAAAAAAACATTTTTCTTAGGAGAAATAATCATTGAGAGGACCAGCTACAATCTTAAAGCCATAATTTTGAAAAATATTTTATAAATAGAGTTGTAGAGACTAGTCTATCTGAAAGTATCAAAATAATTAGCCCCCATGAAACTAGGGACAAGAACAATTAAATCGGCATTGAGTTCCTTGAGAATCCTTCTACAACCAAAAAATTCCTTAGCTGGATCATAAATATCTTTTTCCACAATCTCCCAGAAACATTGGAAGTAGAAAAAAGGAAAAGCATCTGGACCCAAGCCTTGTTATATTCAAAAGAGAACACCATATTTTTAATTTTATCATCAAAGGGGATGGAATTGAGAATTCTATTAGTATCATCTTTAATAACATTAGGTATAACATCCAAAAAAATTCTCCACATCACCACTCAGAGGCAATCCTTCCTCAAAGAGGCGATTGGAGAAAAAACTAGCAACTGCCACATTAATGTGCTTTTCCAAATCCAATAGCGCACAGTTCTCATTGGTGGACGAGATCCAATTAGAAGCCTTATTTTTAAGAGTGGAAAGATGAAAAAATATACTATTCTTATCCTCGCATCGCAACTATAGAGATCTCTCTATATTTGTTAGCATAATTCTTCCTCCTTTGAAATGAGGTTATGGAGACAAGCCAGCAAGGAATTTTTCTAGTCTAGGATACTGCAACTTTAACCATCTTTT
The DNA here is from genome assembly GCF_030272615.1 of Cryptomeria japonica. NCBI lineage: Eukaryota > Viridiplantae > Streptophyta > Pinopsida > Cupressales > Cupressaceae > Cryptomeria > Cryptomeria japonica. The sequence continues at coordinate 10,603 of NW_026729154.1, forward strand.
TTGAATGGAATCTTACACAACCTTGAGATCCCTTTAAATGATTTTCTTCTCAGAAAAGATATGAACAAAACAAGTATCATTCAAAATAATAACCTTAGCTTTGACCAATCTCATTTTTTTAGAAACTCAAAACATAGTCGTATTGTTAGTCCTGACATTCCATCATTTTCTAATTCTATAGAACAGGTTAGGTTGCTTGAGCCACATTTTCTCAAAGTGAAAGGAAAAAAGAATTTCCTTCCAAGACAATCAAGCAAGAGAGATGGGGAAGTGATCAAATCCAATACGAAAGATCAACTAAAGGGACCACGAGTACAAAACAAAACAGTAATGGGTAATTAGGGCTCTATCCAATATCACTATAGTGTCAAAAAAAAAATTAATTAATAATCAACACAAAATTTTAAATGAAAATTACAAACATTATTGACTAGGAGAAAAATAGTTACAGATGTAGAAATGAATCTCTATTTTTTTCCTTTTTTCACTTTGTCTTTGTTAACAAGTCGTGTCTCTTACATGCTTTGTTCTAAATCACTACTGCATCTATCTTCTCAATCCATTTACCACACAACCCTAGCAGGCTCATCTATTTCTGGTTTTCCTTGTCCATGCTTCATATCCTTTTCCATGATCTCTACCCTGTCTGTATTCATGCACTGGGCATCAATTTCTTATCATCTGTTCTTTATTTCCTCCACACGCTTTTCTGGCTATCCCTTTGTTTTTGAATCTCATAGGTTTGATGTCTTCTACTCTACACACTCTCCTTCCCTTTGTAATTAAAAATATGTTGATCTTCCCACACAATGTTATTATTTTTCCTTACTCATAAATCCCTTTTCACCTTTCAGTTTTTCTCAATCATTTTGGCGCACCCTCTCTTCTTTTTCGGATTTCTATTTTGTTTTATTTTACATAATAATTATTTCCCATCTTTTCAAATCCACATGTGGCCCCACGCCTTCATTCTTATTCTAGTTTTTTTTTGTTTAACATCCAAACTCTTCATTTACCCCAGACACCTCTTCGCCACGCCTCCATCCCACACTGATTGATATGCCTGCAATATGTTTCAATTATTTTATTTAAACTACCTATCACTTTAAACTTACTTGGACAATATTTCTTATTGTTTGTTCATTTCACCTCATATTTGACTCTCCTTAGCTTTGTTAGTGTTGTTAATTTTCTTCAAAGAATTTAATTACTCAAATAAAACACTTACAAACTTATAAGCTAAAATTTATCAAAATAAAGATAAGAAATGAAAATCCTCATTTTAATATTTCAAAATTGAGGTTTGGTGCAAGCTATTTGTGCCCCCTCCCAGATGCCCCTGCATCAATTTGTGTTTGATATAATTGTTAAAACATTTATATGTAACATATGCTTTATTTATTATGTAGTGAAAGCATATTTCAATTTCAATGGTCCTTGGATTATAATTCATATTATGTATGAATTGATTTAAATTATATGTATGTAGAATTTCAATACAAGCAAGTAGTTATTTGTGTGTGTGTGTGCATTTATTCCAATAATATGTTTTCTTAACTAGAAGAGATTCTATAGAGCCAAACCCCATCTCAAAACTCCACACCACAAAGCCCGAAACCCCCTCCACTTTATGAAGCTTTAATTAAGAGAAACAAAATATGAAAACATAGCCACATTATTGGTAGTATAGATTATTTCGCAATGAACTGAATAATTCCCATACATTAAATATTCAATACTGAAGATGTAAGTCATCATCGATTCCATGAAATAAGTCAATATCAATTGACGCGGCTGTAATAGTGGTATGTGCACTGACAATAAAAATGTCTATAAAGTTTTATGTGATAAATGAAAACCATATGAATATCAATTGATATCAATAGGTATACACCTTAACAATGATATACATCAATTATATGTTGTAGCTAGCTATATTTGTGTTATATTGTTGTTAAATCATTTATATGTCACACGTGCATTATGTATCATATACTGAAAACATATTAAAGTTTCAATGGTACTTATAAGATTACAATTCAAATTATATAGGAATTGAGTTAAATTATAAAAACAAATTAAATCATATGCATGTAGCATATCAATACAAGCAAGTGCAATTATGTGCATGTGTGGGGGGGAGAAACTAAATTCCAAGAATGTAGTTTTTATCTAGAAGAGATTCGACATAATGAATGCCCATCTCGGAGCTCTACACCACAAAGCCCCCACCCCCTCCGTTTGATAGAAGCTCTAATTAAGGGAATGAATAAATGTTCAAATATAGAGAGATTATTGAGAAAATATATTTTTTCACAATGAATTGAATAATTTCCATATATTTCATATTTAGTATTGAAGATATGAGTCATCATTAATCACATCAAATATGTTGATGCAAATCTAGATAGATTCTATGCATAGAAGGAGGAGAAGTGGTATTATAATTGAGATTAAATAAAACAAAGACAGATCTTTCATTTACATATCTATAAGTATGCCTTAATCCAATTATTTAATTAAATTTAACTTTTTATAATGCACTTAAAAACTAATTCAGAAAAGTGCTAGTCCTAGTACAAAATGAGGTAGTATCAGATAACAATCTGACAGAAATCATGAGAAAAAGGTTACAAACGATAGATATCAATGTGTTTTTAAAAGTTTCTTATAAATCTTACTATATTTCAAAATAGACTAAATTGTCAATAACAAAATTGTAATTTTTCTAATGATTCATTATACATTTTTTCTTATTTATTAATTGACTATTTAGATGTTGAAAAATGAAGATAATATTTAAGATTAAATTATCTGTCACAGAACAACATTATTTTCAATTAAGTATTCGAATGAAGAAATATACTGCTGAAAATCTCAACCATATAAAACAACAATAAATAAGTATATTATAAGGAAATGTGAATCTTACTGTTAGAAATTCTCTGCAAAACTTGTAATTTTAATTCTACCTTCGCACTTTCACTTTTGAAAGGTCCATGTGGAGATGTCTCTGTCATAGTAATTCAACCAAGGTCTCATCACTGATATATTCCAAAGCATACTTATTGATACACAAATATACTGATATGTTTCTCTTTATCGATCGTTTGCAAACTACTTTGGACCAGCACACGATTGGATGCAGTCAGATTTTAGGAAGCACAAATTGAATAGTCTAATTGAAGGATGAATGATCAACAGGGGGGAAGATCTTTGGGAGGAGGAAGAAGAGATTGAGATCTGCCACCATTTCCATTTAAAACAACCCACGCCATCTTCAATCCCCAGCTGGTATGCAGCTCGAGATGACAATGCATGAACCACACTCCTGCAAAAAACATACATACAATCGGATATATGTTTATACGAAAGAAGCACAAATCTTTGAACCAGATGAGCGATTGAAGCTAACATTACGTAATGATATTAATACCTGGATTATCAGCTAGGAATCTGAGAGCCACCCAACCTCCACTGGGAACTCCAACTGTGTTTCTCTCCGGAGGATCCACCAGATTAAAGTTAGATGGGTCAGTGCTTGCATTGTAGTTTCCCATACCCTGACCCACTATGAAGAAGTTGAAGCCGTGCAGATGCAGAGGATGGCTCTCGAAGGTCGCAATGCTGGTGTCCTGCAGAACTAGCTGTACGCTAGTGTTAAAGGGAAGCACTTCGACTCTGGTGTCGTTGAGGGTCTGTGTGTTGTTAGGCGGCGTGCCGGTGTAGTTGAAAGGAAATGGCGGATTGTCAGGGAAAGTGGTATTGTAAACTCCATTGGACTGATTAAAGTAGTATGCTTGAAGAAGAGCGGTGGTGGGAAGAATGAAGGATATGTTGTTAATGGAGGCTGCAAATTTGGTACCGTTGGGGCCTTGACATGTCTGTCCTTGGGGACACGGATTTAGCCCCAACCCGACTGTGAATAGGAACTGTTTATCCATCTTCTGAGGGACAGCTGCTGCAGGAAATTTCGGATTGCCCAAGCTTCTCATCTTTTGGCTAAAATTGGCGGCAAAGGAGGTATCGTTGGGGGCTGGAAGCGTCGGTTTCATCATAGGAAGAGAGGATGAGGATGAATTAACTGCTGTCGCATTGGAAGTTACATACTCTAAAATTCCAGCACTGGTTGAGTTATCAAAAGCTGCTGTTCCCGTAGCGAATGGGCCTGCTAACATGAGGAATGTGGCATTGGGTGGCTGAGACATAGCTGTCAAGAGGACGTTGGTAGTCTGACCGGGAGTGATGAGAATAACATTGGTTTGAAAAGGCTTGACATACACAGCATCCGCTTCTACCACAGTCAATGTGTGGTTGGCTATTGCGAAAAACAGGTCACTATTGAGTGCAGCATTAACTATACGCAGTAGGTAAGTTTTCCCAGGGTTCACTTTGAGCCTGAATGTATCTGCATTACACAACACAGGAAACCTTTGTTACATTTACATTTAAACAAATGAACAATAGCGACCAGTCTAGTTATGTTTCATCCATTTTAATACCCCGCCCTCACCGTTGGTAGAGCAGTTATACATAAGTCCAGGGAGCCCGTTGATGGTATATGCATCTGACACATTAGCTTGCGCACCACTTTGCATTGCTTGATTGATAACAGTCTCAGTGTCTGCATTCCACCACTCCCCTGCAATTTGCAACACATTATCAACAGCAGTATTTTCATTGTAAATTTAGGACTATGTACGTACAATGGCAACACATTATCAACGAGTACTGAAGGGCATACCGAAAACAATAGGCACTTCCTGGTGTGGGCGAGGGAATGGGTAAGAAGCATTCTTCTTGGGATAGATGATAATGGGCCCATGTATGCTTGCTCGCAACCATGAGATGTGGGCATGCCACCACAGTGTTCCTCTCTGCCTTTTGACAATAAACTTGTACACATAACTTTGCCCGGTTTGAATTGGACACTGAGTGACATAAGCAGGACCATCCGCCCATCCAGATCTAAGCTGCCGAATTCCATGCCTGAGCGATTCATAGGAATTCATTAGGTGCACCCACTAAAGGGACATCAGCATATAATATTATTTTTATTAAGTAAATAACTGAGTAGCGGGAGCAGAAGAGATACCAATGTATGCTAATATTGTTTTTAACATTATTTGTTACTTTGATAACCACGCGATCTCCTTCTCGAGCAACTACTGGAGGCCCCGGATATTGCCCGTTGACAGTCAAGAGAGCTTTCGTGGTGCAAAGACGAGTCACATTCGTCATTTGGATCTGTGGATATTTAGAACAAAGAATCAATCACGGCTATCTGTAAAAATTTAATACTTTCCTAAACAATAAAACATTCAACTCATTCCATAGAATTATATAACCCACAGTGAAATTGTAGCGCCGTGTGATCACAGCATGTTTCGCTGAAACAAATTGAATAGTGAACCACAATGCCAAAAGTGGCAGCACGAGGCGGCCATAAAATGTCTGCATTGCTAGAATCGTACAATACTTCCTCTTTCAGAGTCTGATCACAACTTAAACAGGCTAAAATGCCAAATTGTTTCTGAACTGAGATGTGAAAATCTGTTTCTTTGTGTTTGTATATATAGATACACGAATTAAATCAGCTGTTGTTGGGTAGGTTGGTAGGCAATACTGATATTTTAACACGAGTATAAATCGACATGAACAAGTATTGTTAGCGACTGTATTAATCTATTTCATTTTCTTGACTTTTAATGATTCACATGTACTCTTCGTCGTTTTTGTTTGTTATGGAGATAAGGTGGGGCTTTCTATCCGGAGTGGCAACCAAGTAAACGATTCGCCCGATGAATACACCATCTTTTCCATTGTCATTAAAATCCATGAAATGTAAACCTATTTTGGTATACCAACCACTGCTCATATTTTTGTTATTGGGAATTTTTGAGTTACTGGGTTCACATCCGTTCGTTCCAGACTGGTCTAAGCCTCCACTCCCGGTCTTCGAAGCAACATCGTTTACCCATGCGGGACTACGAAACTTTAACTCCTTTTAGCTTCTAGGATCACATGAAATGATTGCATGATTAGAATTTCAGTAAACATAAATCAAACGAGACCACTCCTAAAAACACTCTGATGTTTTCTCAATCTTCATTTATGATTGTCATATCTACATGATGCCAATCAACTTCAAGCATCCGATCTTGCTCATGGATGTGACGATATAGCTCCTATATATATTTTTAGCTCATTGTTAATCACACACCACACCCTAATTTCCCAATGGAAATTACTGAGCCCCGTTTTGGAGGTTGGTCTAATCCTCATTCATTTGAATTAGGTCCTATATTTGTGCATGTGTGGTCCCTTCATTGGAAAACCATAGTTATGTTAATAAGTGATTTGAGAGTGTTTGTTTTCGCATATAGATTTCCCTTGTGTTTCTCCCATGCCTGCGACATTCAGTCTAACCTCCTCACCCAAAGTTATGATTCCTAGGCTACCTTCTACGTTAGTAATTTGAATACACATGTAATTAGTGTTTATATGTCACAAATTAAATTTACTATAATGTTCAATGTTCATGTTTGTGGGTGTGCCATGAGGTCTTGTTTTGTGAGTAACAAGTCAGAATCAGGGCCAAGTGGCTAAATAAATTGGTTTGCAATCGATTTCATTCTCCTCATTTTTCACATATTAGTCGATCTAGTTGTGATCAATGTTAATCATAATATACATTCAAAGCCCTTATCCTAACCCATCTCATGTTCTAGTGAGATAGGGATTTAATAAATAAAAAATGATAATTGAAAAAGATTCTAGTGTATTATATGTTGTCACACAACCAGTGTTTCTTTTGTATCAATACATGTGGCTAGAGCAGATGATTAAAAATGCAATTATAATACTTCTATGAGTCTTGACATAAAATAATGGAGATATACAACTACAAAAATGTGCATTATTAAATCTTTACTATACTAATATAAAGTGCATCCATTCATTTACAATTTATATGTTCAATTCTCTATAACACTAAAAAAAATTACTATACCTTAGAATTGGTTTAGTGACCAATTATTTAAATGAACTACTAGTTCATATAGATATATCATTAGATCTATCATTTATTAGCGTTTAGCAACTCTTGGGAGACTTGGTACTAGGAAATTGTTAAATATTCAAGGAAAATTGTGATGTCCCACTCACAATTAACTATTATTTAACAGTCACATTCAAAAAATTGTGAAAAACGTTTTAGTAATTTCATTCATCACTCCTATAGGTCTAGCATGAAATGAAGTGAGGAAACCTAGAAAATATATTGCAAATAGAATCTAGATATTGTCTTAAGTTTATCATGATCTATGATAGTAACCACAAAAATAATTAGGGAAAAAAAACCCATTTCATTCATTTTTACTTCTTAAATATACGTCATTTTGGCTAAAATATATACCTTTGTGGCACTTGCAAAATTAAATTTGGTGATTGTAGGGGCTTATCAACCACTAATGGAATCACGAGCATTGCAAAAGGATAGGCGACATTTATTAGAGATATTTAGCATGCTATTATTCATTATATCTCTTTCTATAATTAAAATAATTATTTTAGCTACGCTTACTTGATATGTTAGATCTTTTTTCCTATTATGAACCATGTCATATTGTTGGCACAATAGTGAGCTTTTGAAATATGGACCACACTTTTGAATGGTTTGAAAACTCATACACCTTGTAATTCTTTTGCCTATGCATCTTTATTTGATTTTAAATGGTGATTCAAAGTGTTTCAAAGCCTACATGAAATCGATAATACCTATTCACATCATCTTCAGTTTAGAGCATTTCCCCTCACAGAATCATGTTGAGGATTTATAAGGTTCTTAAACCTTCATATTGTCCAAAACCAATACTTGCTTTTTTCTCTCTTTCATGTCAAATATTTTGTAAACATTTTAACTTGATGCATGAGACACTTCTTCATTGTTTGTGTTTGCATATTGAGAGTATTGAGGTAAACATCCCTTAAAGTAGGTGGATGGACGAAATCCTGACAAGTTGATAAGCATATAGGAAAGTTAAACTCCTAGAAGGAAGCATGGGGACCGAGGGAATCTTAAAAGTCCAACTTTAAAAGTTATTAAAAGGGCCTTTGAATATTTTAGAGGATTGAGGAAGGTATGAAGGGAAGGCCAAGTCTAAAGGTTGAAGAAATAGACTTAGAAAATGTTCAGAGGACAAGGGATTAGGATATCAATTTTAACAGGTAAATGGTATTTGGGATGGGAATGTCCAATGGTCCAACTTGAAAGACTCAATTTTTTTTAAAGGTGATGTATTAGGAGGTTAGGATTGACGAGAAAGATGTGACATAAACTGAAACTTTGAAACTATATGAATTTGGCAAACATAGAAAACATCGAGGAAATCAAGTAGAGAGCTCTCATACTTAAATTTTATGGAAATTTGATATTTTTTAATATATGAGGGGATTAAAAATAACTACAATAAGTTATAAATCATAAATTAATACCCACATAGATGTTTCTTAGATTGATTACAAGTAATGGGTCAAATAGGGTTAAACATACAAAAGGGAGGGGACTCAAGAAGTATTGTGGGATCACCCGTGAAGAGGGACAAGAACAAGAAGAGGAACAAGACACAAAAGGAAAGGAACGACAAAAATCTAAGTAAAATTAGAAGAAGAAGGTCAATGAGAAGGAGAAGGAAAAGTAGAAGAAAGGCAATAAGAAGAGGAAAAATTACATGAAATTAAAATATCTAATACAAATATAGTGTGGTATTAATAGTAGGTCAAATAAGAGTATATCACAGAAGATAACATAAAACATTTTGAAGAATAAGTATCTGATCATTATACCTATTTCATTATTACAATATATTACCCTTTTACATGAATATTGTGACAAAATATGTAGCTTGATAATTCTTCTTGCCAAAGAGCTTCCTTATTTTTGGCGCTAAATTTTTTTTTGATTTTATGGTACTTGAATATTCATGTCAAACACTATATTTTTTTGTTGGGCACTGGGGTCACCATTCGTATTTTCCTTGTTGACCTTGGTGGCCTCTACAATATCCCTTTTTAAAGTAATTAATGCATTTAATACACTGCATGAGTTCTATGAACACAAATTTCTAAGTTAGTTTAGTGCACTTGTTCCCTTGAGTTGAGTAGTCCTACAAAGTGGGGGAAAAATTTAGTGTCGTAAACTACACCTAGTGCATTAATGACACTTATGCAATAGGCTCGGTGTGTTTATAATAAAAAATAATAATCAAGATACTATCATTCCAGCATCATGGATTTTAAAGATGAAGCATTAGCAACCCCTAATCCAAATGTGGGATTGATTTGGTCAAATGGGAGAGTGGTGAGCATACATGTATGTAGCGCACAAACGTCCCGAAATGATTTTAGATTTAAATTGGATATATTCTACATCGAGCCTCTTTTGATGCATGTCCCTTCTTTTGGGCACATTCAAAATGGCTATTCCCACTCATTTTGAGCAGAAAAACTCTTCTTTCTCTTTCATTTTGCAACATTCACACTCTCGGATATCTATCTCTCACACTAGTAATAAAACTCTACCAAAATCTGCACTCATGAAAATAAAAAACAATTATTATCTTGCTTACAATCGTGCCATTATTTCAAGAGAGGGGTCTTTCCTATGTAATGTTTTCCTTTCTCTCTTATCTCTTGTATGTATTTTTTTTCAATATAACATCATGTCACTAGTCTCTAAATGTATTTATTATCTATTTGAATTAATCAAATTAACATTTTATCTCAAATAATAGTGGGTTTCCTCCATTAAGAAGAGTTTGTTTCTATTGCACAATCTAATCTTTTATTTTATCCAATCTATGTATCTAGTTGTCTATGGAGGTATAAACATAGAAACAGGGGTTTGAATAAGGCAAACCCCTATACAACCCCAACATGTTGCCCTATATGAGTGTGTGTTGGTGATGAATAGTTTCATAGTGCATGAGATTCTTTTTGGTGTGACTTTTGGTGCTTTTCTATTTTTTGTTTCTACATATGACACCGCAATGTGTAGATGTCCCTCTGGCACATTGGTATCCAAGGCTAAGGCTTCACCAGTTCATGGGTAAAGTATGCATTTATAGAGATTTCTTTTTCTATAATCAAAATATTTTGACTATTTGATATTCCTTTCTTATGTAGTATTTTATGTTTATAGACATAGTTTAGTTTGTTTCCTTTCTTCCATATCAATCTTCTTGGCTCACGAGAGTGAAAATTAAGTGATGTATCGAAGGTTGGTTTCCTACACAAGATATTTTCATCTCAACGGTAGTAAATACTCTCCTCTACACTCTCTTTTTTAAACATGATAAATATCTAAGAGCATTTGAAGAAGATTCCGAAGTACAATGGAGGCTTCATACATTCAATAAATTCCTTAATCTAGCAATTCCTTTTCATTTAAACCTCCTTCAAAATTTGAAGGATTAAATTGTAGCTTCAAATTAATCCAGGTGATGGCCTTGATGAATATCTCCTCTCTTTGATCAAGCCTGAGTTGATTCACATTATCTCCCCCTTCAACAGTATACTCTTTGACATTTTCATTGACGTCCTCTATATGGGCTCCTCTTCTCTGAGACATCTCCAATGTGTCCATTTTCCATATTAAACCTCTAACTATGTCTGTAATATCGAGCTCAAAGCCTCTTTGTCTTCTTCCTCTTCAACCCTTGTTTCTATATGTCATATTGGCTACCTATAGGTCTTCTTCTTGACACAAATGAACTTCCTCTAATCCTACTTGATGCATGCCAACTTACTAAACAGAATTTCAAATTGGGTATGGTTTATTATTAAGGAAAAAATGGTTTTGAAGGGATCTGAAAACCCTAAGTACAAAGAGCTGCAAATAGAAAACACATAGCCAAACAACAACACAAAAATTACCTAGAATACAGAACCCTAAAATAGTAGGCCAACAAAAGAAAATATAAAACCTAACACAAATTCTTCAGGGCTTTAGCAAACTCAACTTTCATTTGTTCCATATTTTGGGTAATGTTCATCAGATCTTGCAATTCTATGTTTGCTTTAGCTCCCTAGCGTTCTTGAGATGTCCATGGGTTTGAGATGATGGACCTACACTATCATCCTTATTCTAGTTACTCTTCTCGACTAGGTTGATATTAATTGAAATGTTGCCCCCAAACTTCAAAGCCTACATAGTCTACCACTGATTCACAAAAGTTTTATCCCCTTCTACATTGCTGTGAATGGTTTTAAGGCTCATGCTAATAGATTAGTGAGGTTATAATTAATTCTCTTCATCTTGGCTTCAATAGCCCAAGTCTACCTTCATAGTCTTCAAGTGAGCAACATATTTGGTCATGTTTTCTAAGATAGAGAGCATTTTGTCTTTTTCCTCATAAGAGATCACATTGTCAACAGGATCCCTAAACGAATATCGACCATCACCTTGCTCCAAAATAACCACTTTTCTTTTAATGGATTGGATGTTGATATTAACTTGATTGATTTCTAAAAAAGGCTCTTAGGAAATCCTAAACTAGTCTACTATGGCATCCCTATTAATACCCAAAAAATAGCTAGATTCCCAGGGTCACTTCCAAGGAAAGGGGACTATTTTTAAAGATCCCTAGGAAAGGGAGGATTATTAATTCTCTCTTGATTAGCATAATTAAAAGATCAAGGGGAAGGGGAACTCCCAAGAAGCCTTCTCCTCCACCCATCACATTCTCCCTTTCGCCCAAAAAATTCTCCCCTTCCAAATTTTGGTTCTTGTCAACCTCCTCAGCATCTAACTCCTCATCAAGTCATCTAGGAGAATCATGCATGTAAAATTATTTAATTTAACAAATCTTTCTTTTTATACTGAATTTAATGAGATTCTCTTTTTCTTCTCCTCTGACACATTATTCTTGTTTTACTTTGAGGAAGTTTCATCCTTTGTTTGCTAGTCCTCATCCTCTGAATCATCATCACATTCCCCTATATTTCTCTACATACCCTCCTTTGACACCTATTCACCGAGTGCAAAGGGGGATAACCTTGATATTTTCACTTAGAGGAAAATGGGAGGGCATTGAATTGTTCCATAATTAGAAGGATCGAGCCCTCATGAAGATTAGGGTTTCTTTGCTTCTTATTATGTTCTTTAATATTGGCTTCCAAGGATGATAAGAGATAGAATGGAAACAAACGAAGAACTTATTTCTAAAGTGTTTAAGCCGAGAAAAATGACCACCATAGATTTTGGTAAACCACCCATCTAAGGTAAAATATTGTATAAGGACCTTAGCCACACCCACCCAAAGGGGTTTAAGGGTGTCTACTTGGTAAGAAATGTTTGAATTGTTGACAAGATTCAACCCCTCTCCATATTTTAGAAAGGTTTTCACCATGGACTCAGAAGATTTTGCCCTTGAAATTGTTTGTTCCTTCCATAGGCAGCCCAATAAGCTCCACAATCAACTCCTTTGTGAAATCTGAGCTTTTATTGTCATTTCAAAAAAATAAAGTGCATCCATTATCTACCAAAAATCTTTGTTACCTTTGGATCAAAGCCATGAGGATTCTCTAAAAAGGGTGTAACCCCACATTAAGTAAAAATCCACAAATTTTTCTCTTTTATGTGCATTTCGTCAGAGGAAATGCGCTCCTATTGATGTCTCTCCTCCTATTATGGATCCCACATATAAAATAAAAAAGAAATGCCTACCCCAACAACAGTCATAATCAAAGCCCTAAAAACCCCACCATGAATGTCATCAGAGGAAATGGACTCCTATTGATGTATGTCCCCCGCCATGATGGAGCCCACACATAAAATAACAAAGAAATGCCTACCCCACAATTGACCACCCAACAACATAGTCTCAATTGAAGCCCTTAAAAGCGCTATTTGAAATAAGGAAATCTAAAAACCAAGAAACTGGGTACTAATATCACCCACAATCCAACTGGAAATAGTTAGCTAGTGAGCACCAAGGGGGAAAAATACCTAACTATCATCATTAAAACATATCAAATAATGAAGAAAGGATAGGTTGAAAAATATAATCACCCACATAGACAAAAACAAGTTAACCAAGGTGGTTAATATTGTTAAATATCCAGGCAACTGAGAGGGGCTTGAATTAGTTGAAAAACATAAATCAATTTCATGTAACCCTTTTGCACATCTGGAGTAACCAATAGAATTAATTAAGATAGATATAGCATGAAAACATAAACATACAACAAATCACACAATGAACACTAGATATGATGTGGAAAACCCAGAAAGCGAAAAATCACAGAGAATGTTAGTTCTCAATATAAAATATTGGTTTAGGTGACACCAGTTAAGGTAATTTTTACAAAGGGTTTCTCATTGTTAGAATACTCACTTCAAGAGGGCTCATTGCCCAGAAAAAAGGTCGACTACTGAAGAAACAAAAAATGAAAAGAAAGAATCCACCATTGAATCTCAATCTGAAACACCAGACTACTTCTGGTAGCTCAGTACCAATGCACTCTCACATATTGCCAAAAATCAGATCTTTCCTTTCCAATATCGCATTCAATAGAAATGCGACACTTTTTCTATATAAATTCATTTAGATCTTTCTTTTATATAAATACATATATACATGTATATATGTATATATATATACATGTATATATGTATATACATGTATATATATACATGTATATACATGTATATATATACATGTATATACATGTATATATATACATGTATATATATCTACATATATACATGTATACATATATACATGTATATATATATATGTATATATGTATATATATATATATATATGTATCTATACATGTATATATACATGTATACATGTATACATATATCTATACATGTATATATACATTTACACATGTATATATGTATACATGTATACATGTATATATACATGTATAGATACATATATATATATGTATGTATATATATGTATATCTATGTATATATATATACATATATATGTATATATATACATATATATGTATATATATACATATATATGTATATATATACATATATATACATATATATATTGTCTCAGGGAAACATAATCTTCTAAATCGGCCAAGAGAGAGTTCTAAAATAGGTCAACACTAAACCTTATTGTGGTGGGAAGGAATCAGAAGTAAACCATACCACAATGGAGAACAATTGTCAGATCAAAATGTTACATCCATTATAAATTTTGGACCCGAAACATGACTTACACTACACCAAAGCTGCTACACAACCTCAAATTCTAGACTTAATCCAGACCCAAAAATCATTGCCCAATACAATGAAAATAAGAATGGAATCAAGATACACATGAATACAATTAATCAACACCATATCTAATAGACAAAAATATCTAGATTGACAGATCAACTCAATTAACCCATGTTGAAACATAACTTCCAGAGTACCAAAGGTTTCAGGAGTTCATCTTTTGGATCACCAACACCAAGGACATCAAAAATGTTGATTTCACATCCATCTGATAAACCTTGAAATCCTTATAAGCTACAAAAGCCAAAAGCATCCTAATTTCCTCCATCCGAGCAACCAGGCCATATGTCTCGTCAAAATTAATCTCTTCAATCAAAGTGTAACCTTTACAAACCAATATTTCTTTATTTCTCATAACATTTCCAGCTTCATTGAGCTTGTTCTAGAATACCCACTTTGTTCCAATCACATTCTTATATGTCATTTTATTAACTAGTTCCCATGTTGAATTATTCTCAATTGTGTCCAACTCTTCTATCATTACCTTCATCCAATTCTGATAATTGCAAGCTTCTTCTGTTGTTTTCAATTCAATCTCTAAAAGTTAACATAACAAAACTTGTTCTTGAGCTGCTTTGCTTCTTGTGATAATTCCTTTGTTTGTATCTCTGAAAAAACGGTCCACTAAATGATTCTTCTAAACATATCTCAATGTCTTAGATGTAGAAGTTGAAGCTTCCTAATCTTTCTTTTCTTCTTCTCCTTCTTCGATCTTCTCTCCACTTTTTCTGTCGGTCGATTCATCAGACTCATAACCTACCAATTTGTCAGACTCTTTAGAAATGTATTCATCAACCTTCGCATTTTCACTTTCAACAATCTTGTTTAGCCTTATATTACAACGCTGATATGCTTTCCTCTTTGTTGAATATCCTAGGAATATGCCTTCATCTTCTCTATTGTCAAATTTTCCAAGATTATCTTCATCTCTCCGGATGTAGCAGTTTCTTCCAAATACCTTAAAATATTTCACTGTCGACTTTCTACCATGTCATAGCTCATAAGATGTATTTCCATGTATTTTCTTATATAAAATTACGTTAGGATTGTAGACTATAGTATGAAATGCTTCTCTCCAGTAGACTTCTCTGTTGATCACTATTTTGGTTGCATCTTGAATTATTTGGTTCATCCTTTCCACTACACCATTCTGTTGCAGTGTTCTAGGGGAAGATGACTATTTTCTAATACCATGTCTCTCACAAAAGTTGTTGAACTCTTCCGAATTAAATTCTCCTCCTCTATTAGACCTCAAACACTTAATTTTTCTATCAACTTCATTTTCAACTTGAGCCTTAAATATCTTGAATTTCTCTAATGCTTCTAGCTTCTCTCTCAAAAATGCAAACCATGAAATTCTAGAATAATCATCAATCAACAACATGAAATGCTTCTCACCTTGTATACTTCTTGTTTTGGTCGGACCGCATAGTTTTGTGTGCACTAAATTCAACAACCTAGTGGACAAGTGCTCTAAATTATTTTGTATTTTCCTTTCATCTACTTCAAAGTTTACATTCTCTACAAATTTTGTTGGTTTGGTCGAACTCGGTAAATCTCTCACTACACTTGATGAGCTAATCTTCACCAAGTTGTCAAAATTGATATGACATGTCCTTTGGTGCCAGAGTCAGATATCATTGATCTAAGATAACAAACAATTGTTTGCATCTCCTTCCAAGAAATACATGTTCCACCAATCTTTTTCCCTGCTACAATAACAATTTCAGATTCTTTCTAGATCTCACAACCATCATCTTGAAAAACAATGTTGTAACCATTTTCACACATTTGTCCAACACTCAAAATATTAAGATGAAAACCATTAACATAGTAAACATTATCAGTATTGTTCTTTCCATCAAAAGAAATAGAACCAATCCCACAATTTGTGTTGTTTGATCATCTCTGAACCTAACAAAACTACCATCGTACTTTTCAAGTTTCACAAACTTACTTTAGTCATGAGTCATATGATTTCAGCATCCACTATAAATCAATCATTCATTTCTATCTCTTCTAACATGTACAACAGTAGCAACCACCTTAGGAATATCAATCTTTGTTACATCTCTTTTTACCAAAACAAGCAATCACCATCTTCATAATTTAAATCATCATCTAAAATACCAACATCATCTTTGACATAATAGGCTCTCTTATTAAATTTTCCTTTACCTTCTCTAGACCTTTGTCTTGAACCTTTTCCCGAACATCTAGTAGCAATGTGACCAATCTTTTCACATCTAAAGCATTTAAAAGGTAACATACCTTTGTATTTGTCGGTGTCTCTCTTCAGTTTTCTCACAAAGCTTGCTTTCGTCTCATCTAAAATTTCATCTTCTGGATCTTCGTTAGATGCTTTGAAGGTAGACTCGATCTTAGCTTTGTGTTTTCCAAGCTTACCTCTCTCAAATCCTAATAGAGTACCATAAGGCTTCACTCTTGTAAATTTCTTCCGATCATAGGTTTCTTCATTAGTCAAGATCTTATCATTGTAGCTTTCTGGTAGGGACATTAGAATCTTCTCAATTATGTATTCATCCAACAAGCTGACACCAAGTTCTCTGATTTCATTTACCGCACTATCAACCTTATAAAAATCGGTTGTTATATCTTCTCCTTCTTCCATTTTCAAGTTCTCATATCTGTGATTAGTTTTTATCTTCTTTGATAATTTAACTCTGTCACTTCCTTCATAGATATCTCTCAACTTTTTCCAAACCTCATGAGTAGTATTCAATGAAATAATCATTGTCAATTCAATCTTTGATAAAGCACTAAACATAGCATACCGTGCCTTTTCATTCACTTCATAAGCTTGAACCTTATCTAGAGTACTAAGACCATTTTCCGATTGAATATACTAAGTTTCCACTGCTTTCCAAGTGTTGTATCCCAAAGAGATCAGGTAGCCTCTAATCTTTAATTTCCAAAAACTATATTCGGATCCTTCAAAAATAGGAATAGTCAATTTATGTGCCATTGGATCAAGATCTACCTCAAGCAGATAAGCTCTTCTCCAAGTAACCAAATCTCTGATACCAATAGTTGAATATCCGAGCAACTGATAGGGGGAATGAATTAGATGAAAAAATTAAATCAATTTCTTCTAACCCTTTTGCATATCTATAGTGACCAATAAAATTATTTAAGAAAAATATAGCATGAACATATAAACATACAATAGATCACACAATGAACACCAGATATAACGTGGAAAACCCAAGAAGGGAAAAACCATAGAGAATGTTAGTTCTCAATATAAAACACGGGTTAAGGTGACACGGGTTAAGGTGATTTTTACAAAGGGTGGCTCACTGCTAGGATCCTCACTATGAGAGAGAACACTACCCAGAAAAAGGCTCACTATCGAAGAAATAAAGGAATAATTTAGAAAAGAAAGAATCCACCACTGAATCTCAATCTGCAAGACTGGACTGCTTCTGATACCTCAATACCAATGCACTCTCACCCATTTCCAACTATCAGATCTTTCCTTTTCAATCTCGCATATCTTCAATAATAATACCATATTTTTTTATATAAATTCATTCAAATCTTCCTCATATATATATATATATATATATATATATATATATATATATTATCTCCAAGAAACATAATCTTCTTAGTTGGCCAAGAGTGAGATCTAAAATAGGTCAACGCTAAACATTCTTATGGTGGGAAGGAATGAGAATTAGATGATACCACAATGAACAATAATGATCATATCAACATGTTACATCCATTACAAATTCCAGAACCAAATCATGGCTCATACGCTACACCAAACCTCGAATTCTGGACTTAATCTATCTCCAAAAATCATTGCCCAGTAAAAAAAAAGAATGGAATCAAGATACACATGAATACAATGAATCAACACCATATCCAATAGATAAAACTATCCAGATTGCCATCAACTCAATTAACCCATGCTAAAACACAACTTTTATAGCACCAAACGTTCCAAGAACACATCAACTGGATCACCAACACCAAGGACATCAATGACAACCATTATGTTGACTTTGAAATGACAACCAGTGATAATCATCATCATCACATTTGCAACGAATATCAAGTTTCATATTGTCCTCAATGTTAGGGGGAAGAGGGTCAATCCCATTCCAATAAAATCCTTGTCTTTGGAATGCACCAATATTTTCAAAAGCATCCGCAAGAGAATTACCTTCCCTAAAAATATCATAAATATACAAACTATCAAAATCCTTGATAATGTTTAACACAACCTTCACCAAATATTTAATGGAACAACTTGAAGTATGTAATAAGTTTAAACAATTAATTATGTTGAGTGAATCATCCTCAATCTAAACCTTCCAAGAACCAAGATCAAGAGCTAACTTGAAGGAATTAAAAATAGATGAGGCTTCAGCCAGGTGGTTGGACTTGATTCCCAAAGGGAGTGCCATTTGCAAAAGGAGCCTGCCATAATCATCACTCAGCACACCCCACAACTAGTTGGCCCAGGATTCCCCTTAGCTGCCCCGTCAAAATTAACCTTCACCGAATCAAAAAATGGAGTAGACCATTTAACATTAGTTCTAGAGGTTTTAACATTTCCCAAAGTTCTAGAAATATCAAAATTTGAACCCCAATTAATAGGAGACTACTGATCTGAAGCATTAATATATATAGGAGGCAAGCCAAGATTAACATCCTTAAGTACAATCTAGAAATTATCCTTTACAACTGTACGAATCCTCTAAAACACCACCTTAAAAGGGAGAAGTACATCCCTAAAGACACAGTTGTTTCTCTTGTTTTCAGATCTACATAGACACATGAGGCATAATCAAAGACCAAAGTAAATTCAAAGATAGATTAAGAGAAGGAGGGGACCAGTGAGACCACATCTCCCCGACAGAGGAAAGGAAGACCCAATTAAAATTCTAGGTGGCCAAGATAAGAGACCAAAATTATCTGGTAAAACAACACTCCATAAAATGATAATTGACACTCTCTATTTATGCAAATAACAAAGAAGGCATTTATTAACAGGAAAAATACCATGCTTACAAAGGTTATCCAAAGTAAGAATCTTAGTTTGAATCAAGAACCAGAAAAAGATGTTAATCTTAAGAATCAACTTACAATTCCAGATTGAAAATCCCATAGAGAAAAGGTCAACTTAGGATGATAGGGAAGGGAAAAGGCTAAGGTGGAAAAAAAAAATCCAAAGGGTGGAGGCCCCCAAATAATATGATCTAGAAAAGAAGCCATGAAAGGAATATGCTAGAAGCTCAAAAAATTGGAGCTCACCTAGACCTCGATCAATCACTAAGGTTCCTTCGACTATCATTAGTAAAGTAATGCACCATCTTATCACCAAATTGGGCCAAGAAAGCCTCCCTAATTGGTCTAAAGGAAGGGACCTCGAAAATAGGGGAATCTCCAATCCACCAATCATATAAAAATTCAATGCTCCATCCATTCCCTAGAATCCATCTAATACCCTCAGAGAGAATACATATGGCCTTGATCAAATTATTCCAAAGCACCATCTTAGTAGGGTGAGAAAGAGCCTCCAAGAGTTGCCCCAAACCAGGCATGGCCTGGGCATATTTACAGCTATAATCTTACACCAATCCAAATCTCCAAAGAAAAGTCTTTGTAATTACTTAGCTGACAAAGCAACATTGAAATCCTCAAGCTTTTTGATACTCAAACCACTAGATTTATAAGGCAAGCAAACTTGGTCCAAGAAGCCAAATGAATACATTTACTATCTTCTGTGACAAACAAGAGAAAGCATTTCTAAATATTTTCAATTCTTTCATAAAAAATTGAGGGAGTTTTAAAAAGGTTCATAGCATACACCAAAATATTCTAAATCAAATCCTTGATCATTTGAACTTTACTCGCTTGACTAAGATGCATAACTTTCCATCTAACAAGTTTTGAATTGAATCTATCAATCAACCCATTCCAAAATAAATTATGAATCACATTACTATGAAGCGGGAGACCAAGATAAGTTGTAGGAAGATCCTCAATTTTACAACCCAAAATATCAACAATTCTTCTCTGTCTAAGAATAGGAGTGTTAAATAAGAATAAAGAGCTCTTCTCAAAACTAACTTTTTGACTCGAGTTAGATTCATACCTAACAATATAGGCTTCAAAGATCTTACTTCTCTAATTCAAGAGTATCTCAAAATCAAAGTATTATCAACAAATTATTAATGTGGAGGGCATATGAAATAAACTTTGAAATAAGCGAAGGTGGGAGAAGTGATTGTGGGGGCGGTAGGGCATGTGTAGGGGAGGACGAGGACACTAACTCTTATGACGATGAAGGCAGCAAGGAGTGGTTGGTCGCAGGGCTTGCTATGCCAAATGGGTCGTTGTTTTGGGTGGTTCATTTTGTTTTTGGCTAGGCAGGTGTTATGATGGGCATGGACTGGTTTCTCCTTAACATAGCGGGTCTCCGTGTTTTTTCACCTTCTTTGTGCCCTATGGCGGTAGTTGCAATTCTTTCCTATGGATCTGGAGTGGTGGTGGCCTTTGGGTGGTGTTGGGAGGATGTTGTGGGAGTTGTAGATTCTCTCATGTCTTTTTTTTTGCTCCCAGGTTTGCTACTCTATCGTGCGTGATGGTAAGTGTGGGCTTGGTCTGTGATGAACCAGGATGGGAAGTTGTTATTATTTTTTTGAACAGCGCTAGTAGTTGTTTCTATTCTCCCTCCCTGTTCTTTTTCTCCCTTTCTTTCCTTGGATCTCATTGAGAACCCTCACCGGTAGTTGGGTGTTCGATCCAGGAAATTGCTAGAGCTTGGCTTTGTGCAGTCATTTTGGTGGGAGTTTTTTTTCTTTTGGGTGTGACCAGACCCTTGTTTATTTCCTTGTCTCATCCTGGTTGTGAGTCTCTTCTACTCTTCCCTCTTTTCTTGGTTCTCCGTTGGCTTTGGGTTGCCCTACTATTGAGGTGGAGGGGTTGCTTGTGTGTTGGGTTGTGCAAGGATTGCTTAAGCAGTGGGTCTTCTCTCCTCAGTGTCCTATTGAGGTGCCTCTTTCTCCTTTTGAGGTGGAGACAAGGTATCAGGGAGTGGTTCAGCTTCTGCGAACTGCGAATGGACTTTGTGTATGGTTGGCTTGATTTCCACTCTTGCCTATAGAGGTGGCTCTTTCTCCTATTGAGGTGGAGAGAAGGGGTGAGGGAGCTTTTTGAATCCTATTGATGCTCGTGTTGCTAGTTGTGGGTGCCTGTCAATCCTTCCATGGTGACCGTCACAGTTGGGTTTGGGTTTCCTTTATTAACCCAGCTTCATAAGTTGCTTTGTGGGTTGAGGGAGCCTATAAAAACCCTCTTGTTCTTTCCTTTAAAATGTTTAGGGTGCTTTTAAAAACCCCGTTTCCCAGATTGTTGTTTTCAGGTTGTTTTATTGTGATCTGGTTCCTGTCTGGTTGTTGGATCCGTGTAAAACCCATTTTTAAGGTTGAGGGAGCCTGGAAAAAACGTATTGTTTTTCTTTCATTCAGGGGTTGGCTGGATGCTAGTAGTACGCTATCAAGTTGTGGGATCCTCTTAAAACCCATTCTCAAGCTTGTGGGAGCTACCGATTCTCTCATGTCTATTTTTTTGCTCCAAGGTTTACTGCTCTATCGTGTGTGATGGTAAGGGTGGGCTTGGTCTGTGATGAGCCAAGATGGGAGGTTGTTATTATTGTTTTTGACAGCGCTGGTGGTTGTTTCTATTCTCCCTCCCTATTCTTTCTCTCACTTTCTTTCCTTGGATCACATTGAGAACCCTCACCCGTAGTTGGGTGTTCGATCCAAGGACTTGTGAGAGCTTGGCTTTGTGCAATCATTTTGGTGGGAGTTTTCTTTTCTTTTCGGTGTGAGTAGACCCTTGTTTATTTCCTTGTCTCATCCTTGTTGTGAGTCTCTTCTGCTCTCCCCTATTTTCCCGGTTCTCTGTTGTCTTTGGGTTGCCCTCCTACTGAGGTGGAGGGGCTTCTTGTATGTTGGGTGCTACAAGGATTGCTTAGGCAGTGGGTCTACTCTCCTCGATGTCTGATTGAGGTAGCTCTCTCTCCTTTTGAGGTGGAGACAAGGTATGAGGGAGTGCTTCAACTTCTGCGGGCTGCAAATGGACTTTGTGGATGGTTGGCTTTCTTTCCACTCTTGCCTATAGAGGTGGCTCTTTCTCCTATTGAGGTGGAGAGAAGGGGTGAGGGAGCTTTTTGAATCCTAATGATGCTCGTGTTGCTGGTTGTGGGTGTCTGCCAATCCTTCCATGGTGACCGTCATAGTTGGGTTTGGGTTTCCTTTCTTAACCCATCTTCACAAGTTGCTTTACGGGTTGAGGGAGCCTGTAAAAACCCTCTTGGTCTTTCCTTTAAAAGCTTTAGAGTGCCTTTTAAAAACCCTATTTCCCATTTTTTTTTTCTGGTTGTTTTACTATGATCTGGGTCTTGTCTGGTTGTGGGATCTGTGTAAAACCCATTTTTAAGGTTGAGGGAGCCTAGGAAAAACCTATTGTTTTTCATTCGTTCAAGGGCTGGATGGATGCTAGTAGTACCGTGTCTGGTTCTTGGAGCCTCTTAAAACCCATCCTCAAGGTTGAGGGAGCCTAGAAAAACCCTTGGTATTTTTCTTTTTTAATGGATAGGCTGGATGCTGGTAGTTTTCAATGGCCCAATTTGGCCAGTTTGTGTTTTCGATTAGGCTTAGGTTTTGCTGTTAGTGATTTGGAGACTCTGCTATAGGTTAAGGGAGCCTGGTAAAACCCAAATGTGTGGGTTGGGGTGCTAGTTAAACCCTCATTTTCGATTTCTCAGATCTATAAGGTGGTTTAGATCTGTTGATTTGGCCGGCCTTGTTTGCATTGTCGCTCTTTTGTGTTTGGCTCATGATTGTTTCATTTTGGGTGCCCTGTGTCTTGTAGCCTCTTGTGCCACAAGAGAAGTAATGTACAAACCTTCTCAGATGTTTTTTGGCTTTTCTGTTGTTGAGCTTTGTTGTATCTGTCTACAGCATCCCTTTGTTGGTGTGAACAAACCAGATTAGAAGAGGAGGGGGATAAACCTCTAAGCAAACCAACAACTACAACTTTAAAAATGAAACAGCTCAAGGCTTCAACCATAATAATAAAGAGAAAAGAGGAAATTAGATCCCCCTATTCGATACCCTTATAACTATTGAATAAACTAGAGGGGGAGTAATTAATCACCACCTAAAAGGTAGGAAGCGAAACAAATTGCCAAGAAATCTCCAAAAAAATATCTCTAAAACCAAAATCTTTAAGAACTTTAATAAGAAAACCCCAACTCACACGGTCATAAGCCTTCATAAGATCAAGCTTGAGGAGAATCCCTACTCTCGTTTTGCATCTCAATGAGTGACTGTTCTCGTAAAAAATTGCAATAGAATCAATAATTTTCCTCCTATGAAAAAAAAACATTTTTCTTAGGAGAAATAATCATTGAGAGGACCAGCTACAATCTTAAAGCCATAATTTTGAAAAATATTTTATAAATAGAGTTGTAGAGACTAGTCTATCTGAAAGTATCAAAATAATTAGCCCCCATGAAACTAGGGACAAGAACAATTAAATCGGCATTGAGTTCCTTGAGAATCCTTCTACAACCAAAAAATTCCTTAGCTGGATCATAAATATCTTTTTCCACAATCTCCCAGAAACATTGGAAGTAGAAAAAAGGAAAAGCATCTGGACCCAAGCCTTGTTATATTCAAAAGAGAACACCATATTTTTAATTTTATCATCAAAGGGGATGGAATTGAGAATTCTATTAGTATCATCTTTAATAACATTAGGTATAACATCCAAAAAAATTCTCCACATCACCACTCAGAGGCAATCCTTCCTCAAAGAGGCGATTGGAGAAAAAACTAGCAACTGCCACATTAATGTGCTTTTCCAAATCCAATAGCGCACAGTTCTCATTGGTGGACGAGATCCAATTAGAAGCCTTATTTTTAAGAGTGGAAAGATGAAAAAATATACTATTCTTATCCTCGCATCGCAACTATAGAGATCTCTCTATATTTGTTAGCATAATTCTTCCTCCTTTGAAATGAGGTTATGGAGACAAGCCAGCAAGGAATTTTTCTAGTCTAGGATACTGCAACTTTAACCATCTTTTTTGAATGGAATCTTACACAACCTTGAGATCCCTTTAAATGATTTTCTTCTCAGAAAAGATATGAACAAAACAAGTATCATTCAAAATAATAACCTTAGCTTTGACCAATCTCATTTTTTTAGAAACTCAAAACATAGTCGTATTGTTAGTCCTGACATTCCATCATTTTCTAATTCTATAGAACAGGTTAGGTTGCTTGAGCCACATTTTCTCAAAGTGAAAGGAAAAAAGAATTTCCTTCCAAGACAATCAAGCAAGAGAGATGGGGAAGTGATCAAATCCAATACGAAAGATCAACTAAAGGGACCACGAGTACAAAACAAAACAGTAATGGGTAATTAGGGCTCTATCCAATATCACTATAGTGTCAAAAAAAAAAATTAATTAATAATCAACACAAAATTTTAAATGAAAATTACAAACATTATTGACTAGGAGAAAAATAGTTACAGATGTAGAAATGAATCTCTATTTTTTTCCTTTTTTCACTTTGTCTTTGTTAACAAGTCGTGTCTCTTACATGCTTTGTTCTAAATCACTACTGCATCTATCTTCTCAATCCATTTACCACACAACCCTAGCAGGCTCATCTATTTCTGGTTTTCCTTGTCCATGCTTCATATCCTTTTCCATGATCTCTACCCTGTCTGTATTCATGCACTGGGCATCAATTTCTTATCATCTGTTCTTTATTTCCTCCACACGCTTTTCTGGCTATCCCTTTGTTTTTGAATCTCATAGGTTTGATGTCTTCTACTCTACACACTCTCCTTCCCTTTGTAATTAAAAATATGTTGATCTTCCCACACAATGTTATTATTTTTCCTTACTCATAAATCCCTTTTCACCTTTCAGTTTTTCTCAATCATTTTGGCGCACCCTCTCTTCTTTTTCGGATTTCTATTTTGTTTTATTTTACATAATAATTATTTCCCATCTTTTCAAATCCACATGTGGCCCCACGCCTTCATTCTTATTCTAGTTTTTTTTTGTTTAACATCCAAACTCTTCATTTACCCCAGACACCTCTTCGCCACGCCTCCATCCCACACTGATTGATATGCCTGCAATATGTTTCAATTATTTTATTTAAACTACCTATCACTTTAAACTTACTTGGACAATATTTCTTATTGTTTGTTCATTTCACCTCATATTTGACTCTCCTTAGCTTTGTTAGTGTTGTTAATTTTCTTCAAAGAATTTAATTACTCAAATAAAACACTTACAAACTTATAAGCTAAAATTTATCAAAATAAAGATAAGAAATGAAAATCCTCATTTTAATATTTCAAAATTGAGGTTTGGTGCAAGCTATTTGTGCCCCCTCCCAGATGCCCCTGCATCAATTTGTGTTTGATATAATTGTTAAAACATTTATATGTAACATATGCTTTATTTATTATGTATTGAAAGCATATTTCAATTTCAATGGTCCTTGGATTATAATTCATATTATGTATGAATTGATTTAAATTATATGTATGTAGAATTTCAATACAAGCAAGTAGTTATTTGTGTGTGTGTGTGCATTTATTCCAATAATATGTTTTCTTAACTAGAAGAGATTCTATAGAGCCAAACCCCATCTCAAAACTCCACACCACAAAGCCCCAAACCCCCTCCACTTTATGAAGCTTTAATTAAGAGAAACAAAATATGAAAACATAGCCACATTATTGGTAGTATAGATTATTTCGCAATGAACTGAATAATTCCCATACATTAAATATTCAATACTGAAGATGTAAGTCATCATCGATTCCATGAAATAAGTCAATATCAATTGACGCGGCTGTAATAGTGGTATGTGCACTGACAATAAAAATGTCTATAAAGTTTTATGTGATAAATGAAAACCATATGAATATCAATTGATATCAATAGGTATACACCTTAACAATGATATACATCAATTATATGTTGTAGCTAGCTATATTTGTGTTATATTGTTGTTAAATCATTTATATGTCACACGTGCATTATGTATCATATACTGAAAACATATTAAAGTTTCAATGGTACTTATAAGATTACAATTCAAATTATATAGGAATTGAGTTAAATTATAAAAACAAATTAAATCATATGCATGTAGCATATCAATACAAGCAAGTGCAATTATGTGCATGTGTGGGGGGGAGAAACTAAATTCCAAGAATGTAGTTTTTATCTAGAAGAGATTCGACATAATGAATGCCCATCTCGGAGCTCTACACCACAAAGCCCCCACCCCCTCCGTTTGATAGAAGCTCTAATTAAGGGAATGAATAAATGTTCAAATATAGAGAGATTATTGAGAAAATATATTTTTTCACAATGAATTGAATAATTTCCATATATTTCATATTTAGTATTGAAGATATGAGTCATCATTAATCACATCAAATATGTTGATGCAAATCTAGATAGATTCTATGCATAGAAGGAGGAGAAGTGGTATTATAATTGAGATTAAATAAAACAAAGACAGATCTTTCATTTACATATCTATAAGTATGCCTTAATCCAATTATTTAATTAAATTTAACTTTTTATAATGCACTTAAAAACTAATTCAGAAAAGTGCTAGTCCTAGTACAAAATGAGGTAGTATCAGATAACAATCTGACAGAAATCATGAGAAAAAGGTTACAAACGATAGATATCAATGTGTTTTTAAAAGTTTCTTATAAATCTTACTATATTTCAAAATAGACTAAATTGTCAATAACAAAATTGTAATTTTTCTAATGATTCATTATACATTTTTTCTTATTTATTAATTGACTATTTAGATGTTGAAAAATGAAGATAATATTTAAGATTAAACTATCTGTCACAGAACAACATTATTTTCAATTAAGTATTCGAATGAAGAAATATACTGCTGAAAA
This sequence comes from Cryptomeria japonica, assembly GCF_030272615.1. Lineage (NCBI taxonomy): Eukaryota > Viridiplantae > Streptophyta > Pinopsida > Cupressales > Cupressaceae > Cryptomeria > Cryptomeria japonica. Next base: position 37,925 of record NW_026729154.1, read on the forward strand.
TCTCAACCATATAAAACAACAATAAATAAGTATATTATAAGGAAATGTGAATCTTACTGTTAGAAATTCTCTGCAAAACTTGTAATTTTAATTCTACCTTCGCACTTTCACTTTTGAAAGGTCCATGTGGAGATGTCTCTGTCATAGTAATTCAACCAAGGTCTCATCACTGATATATTCCAAAGCATACTTATTGATACACAAATATACTGATATGTTTCTCTTTATCGATCGTTTGCAAACTACTTTGGACCAGCACACGATTGGATGCAGTCAGATTTTAGGAAGCACAAATTGAATAGTCTAATTGAAGGATGAATGATCAACAGGGGGGAAGATCTTTGGGAGGAGGAAGAAGAGATTGAGATCTGCCACCATTTCCATTTAAAACAACCCACGCCATCTTCAATCCCCAGCTGGTATGCAGCTCGAGATGACAATGCATGAACCACACTCCTGCAAAAAACATACATACAATCGGATATATGTTTATACGAAAGAAGCACAAATCTTTGAACCAGATGAGCGATTGAAGCTAACATTACGTAATGATATTAATACCTGGATTATCAGCTAGGAATCTGAGAGCCACCCAACCTCCACTGGGAACTCCAACTGTGTTTCTCTCCGGAGGATCCACCAGATTAAAGTTAGATGGGTCAGTGCTTGCATTGTAGTTTCCCATACCCTGACCCACTATGAAGAAGTTGAAGCCGTGCAGATGCAGAGGATGGCTCTCGAAGGTCGCAATGCTGGTGTCCTGCAGAACTAGCTGTACGCTAGTGTTAAAGGGAAGCACTTCGACTCTGGTGTCGTTGAGGGTCTGTGTGTTGTTAGGCGGCGTGCCGGTGTAGTTGAAAGGAAATGGCGGATTGTCAGGGAAAGTGGTATTGTAAACTCCATTGGACTGATTAAAGTAGTATGCTTGAAGAAGAGCGGTGGTGGGAAGAATGAAGGATATGTTGTTAATGGAGGCTGCAAATTTGGTACCGTTGGGGCCTTGACATGTCTGTCCTTGGGGACACGGATTTAGCCCCAACCCGACTGTGAATAGGAACTGTTTATCCATCTTCTGAGGGACAGCTGCTGCAGGAAATTTCGGATTGCCCAAGCTTCTCATCTTTTGGCTAAAATTGGCGGCAAAGGAGGTATCGTTGGGGGCTGGAAGCGTCGGTTTCATCATAGGAAGAGAGGATGAGGATGAATTAACTGCTGTCGCATTGGAAGTTACATACTCTAAAATTCCAGCACTGGTTGAGTTATCAAAAGCTGCTGTTCCCGTAGCGAATGGGCCTGCTAACATGAGGAATGTGGCATTGGGTGGCTGAGACATAGCTGTCAAGAGGACGTTGGTAGTCTGACCGGGAGTGATGAGAATAACATTGGTTTGAAAAGGCTTGACATACACAGCATCCGCTTCTACCACAGTCAATGTGTGGTTGGCTATTGCGAAAAACAGGTCACTATTGAGTGCAGCATTAACTATACGCAGTAGGTAAGTTTTCCCAGGGTTCACTTTGAGCCTGAATGTATCTGCATTACACAACACAGGAAACCTTTGTTACATTTACATTTAAACAAATGAACAATAGCGACCAGTCTAGTTATGTTTCATCCATTTTAATACCCCGCCCTCACCGTTGGTAGAGCAGTTATACATAAGTCCAGGGAGCCCGTTGATGGTATATGCATCTGACACATTAGCTTGCGCACCACTTTGCATTGCTTGATTGATAACAGTCTCAGTGTCTGCATTCCACCACTCCCCTGCAATTTGCAACACATTATCAACAGCAGTATTTTCATTGTAAATTTAGGACTATGTACGTACAATGGCAACACATTATCAACGAGTACTGAAGGGCATACCGAAAACAATAGGCACTTCCTGGTGTGGGCGAGGGAATGGGTAAGAAGCATTCTTCTTGGGATAGATGATAATGGGCCCATGTATGCTTGCTCGCAACCATGAGATGTGGGCATGCCACCACAGTGTTCCTCTCTGCCTTTTGACAATAAACTTGTACACATAACTTTGCCCGGTTTGAATTGGACACTGAGTGACATAAGCAGGACCATCCGCCCATCCAGATCTAAGCTGCCGAATTCCATGCCTGAGCGATTCATAGGAATTCATTAGGTGCACCCACTAAAGGGACATCAGCATATAATATTATTTTTATTAAGTAAATAACTGAGTAGCGGGAGCAGAAGAGATACCAATGTATGCTAATATTGTTTTTAACATTATTTGTTACTTTGATAACCACGCGATCTCCTTCTCGAGCAACTACTGGAGGCCCCGGATATTGCCCGTTGACAGTCAAGAGAGCTTTCGTGGTGCAAAGACGAGTCACATTCGTCATTTGGATCTGTGGATATTTAGAACAAAGAATCAATCACGGCTATCTGTAAAAATTTAATACTTTCCTAAACAATAAAACATTCAACTCATTCCATAGAATTATATAACCCACAGTGAAATTGTAGCGCCGTGTGATCACAGCATGTTTCGCTGAAACAAATTGAATAGTGAACCACAATGCCAAAAGTGGCAGCACGAGGCGGCCATAAAATGTCTGCATTGCTAGAATCGTACAATACTTCCTCTTTCAGAGTCTGATCACAACTTAAACAGGCTAAAATGCCAAATTGTTTCTGAACTGAGATGTGAAAATCTGTTTCTTTGTGTTTGTATATATAGATACACGAATTAAATCAGCTGTTGTTGGGTAGGTTGGTAGGCAATACTGATATTTTAACACGAGTATAAATCGACATGAACAAGTATTGTTAGCGACTGTATTAATCTATTTCATTTTCTTGACTTTTAATGATTCACATGTACTCTTCGTCGTTTTTGTTTGTTATGGAGATAAGGTGGGGCTTTCTATCCGGAGTGGCAACCAAGTAAACGATTCGCCCGATGAATACACCATCTTTTCCATTGTCATTAAAATCCATGAAATGTAAACCTATTTTGGTATACCAACCACTGCTCATATTTTTGTTATTGGGAATTTTTGAGTTACTGGGTTCACATCCGTTCGTTCCAGACTGGTCTAAGCCTCCACTCCCGGTCTTCGAAGCAACATCGTTTACCCATGCGGGACTACGAAACTTTAACTCCTTTTAGCTTCTAGGATCACATGAAATGATTGCATGATTAGAATTTCAGTAAACATAAATCAAACGAGACCACTCCTAAAAACACTCTGATGTTTTCTCAATCTTCATTTATGATTGTCATATCTACATGATGCCAATCAACTTCAAGCATCCGATCTTGCTCATGGATGTGACGATATAGCTCCTATATATATTTTTAGCTCATTGTTAATCACACACCACACCCTAATTTCCCAATGGAAATTACTGAGCCCCGTTTTGGAGGTTGGTCTAATCCTCATTCATTTGAATTAGGTCCTATATTTGTGCATGTGTGGTCCCTTCATTGGAAAACCATAGTTATGTTAATAAGTGATTTGAGAGTGTTTGTTTTCGCATATAGATTTCCCTTGTGTTTCTCCCATGCCTGCGACATTCAGTCTAACCTCCTCACCCAAAGTTATGATTCCTAGGCTACCTTCTACGTTAGTAATTTGAATACACATGTAATTAGTGTTTATATGTCACAAATTAAATTTACTATAATGTTCAATGTTCATGTTTGTGGGTGTGCCATGAGGTCTTGTTTTGTGAGTAACAAGTCAGAATCAGGGCCAAGTGGCTAAATAAATTGGTTTGCAATCGATTTCATTCTCCTCATTTTTCACATATTAGTCGATCTAGTTGTGATCAATGTTAATCATAATATACATTCAAAGCCCTTATCCTAACCCATCTCATGTTCTAGTGAGATAGGGATTTAATAAATAAAAAATGATAATTGAAAAAGATTCTAGTGTATTATATGTTGTCACACAACCAGTGTTTCTTTTGTATCAATACATGTGGCTAGAGCAGATGATTAAAAATGCAATTATAATACTTCTATGAGTCTTGACATAAAATAATGGAGATATACAACTACAAAAATGTGCATTATTAAATCTTTACTATACTAATATAAAGTGCATCCATTCATTTACAATTTATATGTTCAATTCTCTATAACACTAAAAAAAATTACTATACCTTAGAATTGGTTTAGTGACCAATTATTTAAATGAACTACTAGTTCATATAGATATATCATTAGATCTATCATTTATTAGCGTTTAGCAACTCTTGGGAGACTTGGTACTAGGAAATTGTTAAATATTCAAGGAAAATTGTGATGTCCCACTCACAATTAACTATTATTTAACAGTCACATTCAAAAAATTGTGAAAAACGTTTTAGTAATTTCATTCATCACTCCTATAGGTCTAGCATGAAATGAAGTGAGGAAACCTAGAAAATATATTGCAAATAGAATCTAGATATTGTCTTAAGTTTATCATGATCTATGATAGTAACCACAAAAATAATTAGGGAAAAAAAACCCATTTCATTCATTTTTACTTCTTAAATATACGTCATTTTGGCTAAAATATATACCTTTGTGGCACTTGCAAAATTAAATTTGGTGATTGTAGGGGCTTATCAACCACTAATGGAATCACGAGCATTGCAAAAGGATAGGCGACATTTATTAGAGATATTTAGCATGCTATTATTCATTATATCTCTTTCTATAATTAAAATAATTATTTTAGCTACGCTTACTTGATATGTTAGATCTTTTTTCCTATTATGAACCATGTCATATTGTTGGCACAATAGTGAGCTTTTGAAATATGGACCACACTTTTGAATGGTTTGAAAACTCATACACCTTGTAATTCTTTTGCCTATGCATCTTTATTTGATTTTAAATGGTGATTCAAAGTGTTTCAAAGCCTACATGAAATCGATAATACCTATTCACATCATCTTCAGTTTAGAGCATTTCCCCTCACAGAATCATGTTGAGGATTTATAAGGTTCTTAAACCTTCATATTGTCCAAAACCAATACTTGCTTTTTTCTCTCTTTCATGTCAAATATTTTGTAAACATTTTAACTTGATGCATGAGACACTTCTTCATTGTTTGTGTTTGCATATTGAGAGTATTGAGGTAAACATCCCTTAAAGTAGGTGGATGGACGAAATCCTGACAAGTTGATAAGCATATAGGAAAGTTAAACTCCTAGAAGGAAGCATGGGGACCGAGGGAATCTTAAAAGTCCAACTTTAAAAGTTATTAAAAGGGCCTTTGAATATTTTAGAGGATTGAGGAAGGTATGAAGGGAAGGCCAAGTCTAAAGGTTGAAGAAATAGACTTAGAAAATGTTCAGAGGACAAGGGATTAGGATATCAATTTTAACAGGTAAATGGTATTTGGGATGGGAATGTCCAATGGTCCAACTTGAAAGACTCAATTTTTTTTAAAGGTGATGTATTAGGAGGTTAGGATTGACGAGAAAGATGTGACATAAACTGAAACTTTGAAACTATATGAATTTGGCAAACATAGAAAACATCGAGGAAATCAAGTAGAGAGCTCTCATACTTAAATTTTATGGAAATTTGATATTTTTTAATATATGAGGGGATTAAAAATAACTACAATAAGTTATAAATCATAAATTAATACCCACATAGATGTTTCTTAGATTGATTACAAGTAATGGGTCAAATAGGGTTAAACATACAAAAGGGAGGGGACTCAAGAAGTATTGTGGGATCACCCGTGAAGAGGGACAAGAACAAGAAGAGGAACAAGACACAAAAGGAAAGGAACGACAAAAATCTAAGTAAAATTAGAAGAAGAAGGTCAATGAGAAGGAGAAGGAAAAGTAGAAGAAAGGCAATAAGAAGAGGAAAAATTACATGAAATTAAAATATCTAATACAAATATAGTGTGGTATTAATAGTAGGTCAAATAAGAGTATATCACAGAAGATAACATAAAACATTTTGAAGAATAAGTATCTGATCATTATACCTATTTCATTATTACAATATATTACCCTTTTACATGAATATTGTGACAAAATATGTAGCTTGATAATTCTTCTTGCCAAAGAGCTTCCTTATTTTTGGCGCTAAATTTTTTTTTGATTTTATGGTACTTGAATATTCATGTCAAACACTATATTTTTTTGTTGGGCACTGGGGTCACCATTCGTATTTTCCTTGTTGACCTTGGTGGCCTCTACAATATCCCTTTTTAAAGTAATTAATGCATTTAATACACTGCATGAGTTCTATGAACACAAATTTCTAAGTTAGTTTAGTGCACTTGTTCCCTTGAGTTGAGTAGTCCTACAAAGTGGGGGAAAAATTTAGTGTCGTAAACTACACCTAGTGCATTAATGACACTTATGCAATAGGCTCGGTGTGTTTATAATAAAAAATAATAATCAAGATACTATCATTCCAGCATCATGGATTTTAAAGATGAAGCATTAGCAACCCCTAATCCAAATGTGGGATTGATTTGGTCAAATGGGAGAGTGGTGAGCATACATGTATGTAGCGCACAAACGTCCCGAAATGATTTTAGATTTAAATTGGATATATTCTACATCGAGCCTCTTTTGATGCATGTCCCTTCTTTTGGGCACATTCAAAATGGCTATTCCCACTCATTTTGAGCAGAAAAACTCTTCTTTCTCTTTCATTTTGCAACATTCACACTCTCGGATATCTATCTCTCACACTAGTAATAAAACTCTACCAAAATCTGCACTCATGAAAATAAAAAACAATTATTATCTTGCTTACAATCGTGCCATTATTTCAAGAGAGGGGTCTTTCCTATGTAATGTTTTCCTTTCTCTCTTATCTCTTGTATGTATTTTTTTTCAATATAACATCATGTCACTAGTCTCTAAATGTATTTATTATCTATTTGAATTAATCAAATTAACATTTTATCTCAAATAATAGTGGGTTTCCTCCATTAAGAAGAGTTTGTTTCTATTGCACAATCTAATCTTTTATTTTATCCAATCTATGTATCTAGTTGTCTATGGAGGTATAAACATAGAAACAGGGGTTTGAATAAGGCAAACCCCTATACAACCCCAACATGTTGCCCTATATGAGTGTGTGTTGGTGATGAATAGTTTCATAGTGCATGAGATTCTTTTTGGTGTGACTTTTGGTGCTTTTCTATTTTTTGTTTCTACATATGACACCGCAATGTGTAGATGTCCCTCTGGCACATTGGTATCCAAGGCTAAGGCTTCACCAGTTCATGGGTAAAGTATGCATTTATAGAGATTTCTTTTTCTATAATCAAAATATTTTGACTATTTGATATTCCTTTCTTATGTAGTATTTTATGTTTATAGACATAGTTTAGTTTGTTTCCTTTCTTCCATATCAATCTTCTTGGCTCACGAGAGTGAAAATTAAGTGATGTATCGAAGGTTGGTTTCCTACACAAGATATTTTCATCTCAACGGTAGTAAATACTCTCCTCTACACTCTCTTTTTTAAACATGATAAATATCTAAGAGCATTTGAAGAAGATTCCGAAGTACAATGGAGGCTTCATACATTCAATAAATTCCTTAATCTAGCAATTCCTTTTCATTTAAACCTCCTTCAAAATTTGAAGGATTAAATTGTAGCTTCAAATTAATCCAGGTGATGGCCTTGATGAATATCTCCTCTCTTTGATCAAGCCTGAGTTGATTCACATTATCTCCCCCTTCAACAGTATACTCTTTGACATTTTCATTGACGTCCTCTATATGGGCTCCTCTTCTCTGAGACATCTCCAATGTGTCCATTTTCCATATTAAACCTCTAACTATGTCTGTAATATCGAGCTCAAAGCCTCTTTGTCTTCTTCCTCTTCAACCCTTGTTTCTATATGTCATATTGGCTACCTATAGGTCTTCTTCTTGACACAAATGAACTTCCTCTAATCCTACTTGATGCATGCCAACTTACTAAACAGAATTTCAAATTGGGTATGGTTTATTATTAAGGAAAAAATGGTTTTGAAGGGATCTGAAAACCCTGAGTACAAAGAGCTGCAAATGGAAAACACATAGCCAAACAACAACACAAAAATTACCTAGAATACAGAACCCTAAAATAGTAGGCCAACAAAAGAAAATATAAAACCTAACACAAATTCTTCAGGGCTTTAGCAAACTCAACTTTCATTTGTTCCATATTTTGGGTAATGTTCATCAGATCTTGCAATTCTATGTTTGCTTTAGCTCCCTAGCGTTCTTGAGATGTCCATGGGTTTGAGATGATGGACCTACACTATCATCCTTATTCTAGTTACTCTTCTCGACTAGGTTGATATTAATTGAAATGTTGCCCCCAAACTTCAAAGCCTACATAGTCTACCACTGATTCACAAAAGTTTTATCCCCTTCTACATTGCTGTGAATGGTTTTAAGGCTCATGCTAATAGATTAGTGAGGTTATAATTAATTCTCTTCATCTTGGCTTCAATAGCCCAAGTCTACCTTCATAGTCTTCAAGTGAGCAACATATTTGGTCATGTTTTCTAAGATAGAGAGCATTTTGTCTTTTTCCTCATAAGAGATCACATTGTCAACAGGATCCCTAAACGAATATCGACCATCACCTTGCTCCAAAATAACCACTTTTCTTTTAATGGATTGGATGTTGATATTAACTTGATTGATTTCTAAAAAAGGCTCTTAGGAAATCCTAAACTAGTCTACTATGGCATCCCTATTAATACCCAAAAAATAGCTAGATTCCCAGGGTCACTTCCAAGGAAAGGGGACTATTTTTAAAGATCCCTAGGAAAGGGAGGATTATTAATTCTCTCTTGATTAGCATAATTAAAAGATCAAGGGGAAGGGGAACTCCCAAGAAGCCTTCTCCTCCACCCATCACATTCTCCCTTTCGCCCAAAAAATTCTCCCCTTCCAAATTTTGGTTCTTGTCAACCTCCTCAGCATCTAACTCCTCATCAAGTCATCTAGGAGAATCATGCATGTAAAATTATTTAATTTAACAAATCTTTCTTTTTATACTGAATTTAATGAGATTCTCTTTTTCTTCTCCTCTGACACATTATTCTTGTTTTACTTTGAGGAAGTTTCATCCTTTGTTTGCTAGTCCTCATCCTCTGAATCATCATCACATTCCCCTATATTTCTCTACATACCCTCCTTTGACACCTATTCACCGAGTGCAAAGGGGGATAACCTTGATATTTTCACTTAGAGGAAAATGGGAGGGCATTGAATTGTTCCATAATTAGAAGGATCGAGCCCTCATGAAGATTAGGGTTTCTTTGCTTCTTATTATGTTCTTTAATATTGGCTTCCAAGGATGATAAGAGATAGAATGGAAACAAACGAAGAACTTATTTCTAAAGTGTTTAAGCCGAGAAAAATGACCACCATAGATTTTGGTAAACCACCCATCTAAGGTAAAATATTGTATAAGGACCTTAGCCACACCCACCCAAAGGGGTTTAAGGGTGTCTACTTGGTAAGAAATGTTTGAATTGTTGACAAGATTCAACCCCTCTCCATATTTTAGAAAGGTTTTCACCATGGACTCAGAAGATTTTGCCCTTGAAATTGTTTGTTCCTTCCATAGGCAGCCCAATAAGCTCCACAATCAACTCCTTTGTGAAATCTGAGCTTTTATTGTCATTTCAAAAAAATAAAGTGCATCCATTATCTACCAAAAATCTTTGTTACCTTTGGATCAAAGCCATGAGGATTCTCTAAAAAGGGTGTAACCCCACATTAAGTAAAAATCCACAAATTTTTCTCTTTTATGTGCATTTCGTCAGAGGAAATGCGCTCCTATTGATGTCTCTCCTCCTATTATGGATCCCACATATAAAATAAAAAAGAAATGCCTACCCCAACAACAGTCATAATCAAAGCCCTAAAAACCCCACCATGAATGTCATCAGAGGAAATGGACTCCTATTGATGTATGTCCCCCGCCATGATGGAGCCCACACATAAAATAACAAAGAAATGCCTACCCCACAATTGACCACCCAACAACATAGTCTCAATTGAAGCCCTTAAAAGCGCTATTTGAAATAAGGAAATCTAAAAACCAAGAAACTGGGTACTAATATCACCCACAATCCAACTGGAAATAGTTAGCTAGTGAGCACCAAGGGGGAAAAATACCTAACTATCATCATTAAAACATATCAAATAATGAAGAAAGGATAGGTTGAAAAATATAATCACCCACATAGACAAAAACAAGTTAACCAAGGTGGTTAATATTGTTAAATATCCAGGCAACTGAGAGGGGCTTGAATTAGTTGAAAAACATAAATCAATTTCATGTAACCCTTTTGCACATCTGGAGTAACCAATAGAATTAATTAAGATAGATATAGCATGAAAACATAAACATACAACAAATCACACAATGAACACTAGATATGATGTGGAAAACCCAGAAAGCGAAAAATCACAGAGAATGTTAGTTCTCAATATAAAATATTGGTTTAGGTGACACCAGTTAAGGTAATTTTTACAAAGGGTTTCTCATTGTTAGAATACTCACTTCAAGAGGGCTCATTGCCCAGAAAAAAGGTCGACTACTGAAGAAACAAAAAATGAAAAGAAAGAATCCACCATTGAATCTCAATCTGAAACACCAGACTACTTCTGGTAGCTCAGTACCAATGCACTCTCACATATTGCCAAAAATCAGATCTTTCCTTTCCAATATCGCATTCAATAGAAATGCGACACTTTTTCTATATAAATTCATTTAGATCTTTCTTTTATATAAATACATATATACATGTATATATGTATATATATATACATGTATATATGTATATACATGTATATATATACATGTATATACATGTATATATATACATGTATATACATGTATATATATACATGTATATATATCTACATATATACATGTATACATATATACATGTATATATATATATGTATATATGTATATATATATATATATATATATGTATCTATACATGTATATATACATGTATACATGTATACATATATCTATACATGTATATATACATTTACACATGTATATATGTATACATGTATACATGTATATATACATGTATAGATACATATATATATGTATGTATATATATGTATATCTATGTATATATATATACATATATATGTATATATATACATATATATGTATATATATACATATATATGTATATATATACATATATATACATATATATATTGTCTCAGGGAAACATAATCTTCTAAATCGGCCAAGAGAGAGTTCTAAAATAGGTCAACACTAAACCTTATTGTGGTGGGAAGGAATCAGAAGTAAACCATACCACAATGGAGAACAATTGTCAGATCAAAATGTTACATCCATTATAAATTTTGGACCCGAAACATGACTTACACTACACCAAAGCTGCTACACAACCTCAAATTCTAGACTTAATCCAGACCCAAAAATCATTGCCCAATACAATGAAAATAAGAATGGAATCAAGATACACATGAATACAATTAATCAACACCATATCTAATAGACAAAAATATCTAGATTGACAGATCAACTCAATTAACCCATGTTGAAACATAACTTCCAGAGTACCAAAGGTTTCAGGAGTTCATCTTTTGGATCACCAACACCAAGGACATCAAAAATGTTGATTTCACATCCATCTGATAAACCTTGAAATCCTTATAAGCTACAAAAGCCAAAAGCATCCTAATTTCCTCCATCCGAGCAACCAGGCCATATGTCTCGTCAAAATTAATCTCTTCAATCAAAGTGTAACCTTTACAAACCAATATTTCTTTATTTCTCATAACATTTCCAGCTTCATTGAGCTTGTTCTAGAATACCCACTTTGTTCCAATCACATTCTTATATGTCATTTTATTAACTAGTTCCCATGTTGAATTATTCTCAATTGTGTCCAACTCTTCTATCATTACCTTCATCCAATTCTGATAATTGCAAGCTTCTTCTGTTGTTTTCAATTCAATCTCTAAAAGTTAACATAACAAAACTTGTTCTTGAGCTGCTTTGCTTCTTGTGATAATTCCTTTGTTTGTATCTCTGAAAAAACGGTCCACTAAATGATTCTTCTAAACATATCTCAATGTCTTAGATGTAGAAGTTGAAGCTTCCTAATCTTTCTTTTCTTCTTCTCCTTCTTCGATCTTCTCTCCACTTTTTCTGTCGGTCGATTCATCAGACTCATAACCTACCAATTTGTCAGACTCTTTAGAAATGTATTCATCAACCTTCGCATTTTCACTTTCAACAATCTTGTTTAGCCTTATATTACAACGCTGATATGCTTTCCTCTTTGTTGAATATCCTAGGAATATGCCTTCATCTTCTCTATTGTCAAATTTTCCAAGATTATCTTCATCTCTCCGGATGTAGCAGTTTCTTCCAAATACCTTAAAATATTTCACTGTCGACTTTCTACCATGTCATAGCTCATAAGATGTATTTCCATGTATTTTCTTATATAAAATTACGTTAGGATTGTAGACTATAGTATGAAATGCTTCTCTCCAGTAGACTTCTCTGTTGATCACTATTTTGGTTGCATCTTGAATTATTTGGTTCATCCTTTCCACTACACCATTCTGTTGCAGTGTTCTAGGGGAAGATGACTATTTTCTAATACCATGTCTCTCACAAAAGTTGTTGAACTCTTCCGAATTAAATTCTCCTCCTCTATTAGACCTCAAACACTTAATTTTTCTATCAACTTCATTTTCAACTTGAGCCTTAAATATCTTGAATTTCTCTAATGCTTCTAGCTTCTCTCTCAAAAATGCAAACCATGAAATTCTAGAATAATCATCAATCAACAACATGAAATGCTTCTCACCTTGTATACTTCTTGTTTTGGTCGGACCGCATAGTTTTGTGTGCACTAAATTCAACAACCTAGTGGACAAGTGCTCTAAATTATTTTGTATTTTCCTTTCATCTACTTCAAAGTTTACATTCTCTACAAATTTTGTTGGTTTGGTCGAACTCGGTAAATCTCTCACTACACTTGATGAGCTAATCTTCACCAAGTTGTCAAAATTGATATGACATGTCCTTTGGTGCCAGAGTCAGATATCATTGATCTAAGATAACAAACAATTGTTTGCATCTCCTTCCAAGAAATACATGTTCCACCAATCTTTTTCCCTGCTACAATAACAATTTCAGATTCTTTCTAGATCTCACAACCATCATCTTGAAAAACAATGTTGTAACCATTTTCACACATTTGTCCAACACTCAAAATATTAAGATGAAAACCATTAACATAGTAAACATTATCAGTATTGTTCTTTCCATCAAAAGAAATAGAACCAATCCCACAATTTGTGTTGTTTGATCATCTCTGAACCTAACAAAACTACCATCGTACTTTTCAAGTTTCACAAACTTACTTTAGTCATGAGTCATATGATTTCAGCATCCACTATAAATCAATCATTCATTTCTATCTCTTCTAACATGTACAACAGTAGCAACCACCTTAGGAATATCAATCTTTGTTACATCTCTTTTTACCAAAACAAGCAATCACCATCTTCATAATTTAAATCATCATCTAAAATACCAACATCATCTTTGACATAATAGGCTCTCTTATTAAATTTTCCTTTACCTTCTCTAGACCTTTGTCTTGAACCTTTTCCCGAACATCTAGTAGCAATGTGACCAATCTTTTCACATCTAAAGCATTTAAAAGGTAACATACCTTTGTATTTGTCGGTGTCTCTCTTCAGTTTTCTCACAAAGCTTGCTTTCGTCTCATCTAAAATTTCATCTTCTGGATCTTCGTTAGATGCTTTGAAGGTAGACTCGATCTTAGCTTTGTGTTTTCCAAGCTTACCTCTCTCAAATCCTAATAGAGTACCATAAGGCTTCACTCTTGTAAATTTCTTCCGATCATAGGTTTCTTCATTAGTCAAGATCTTATCATTGTAGCTTTCTGGTAGGGACATTAGAATCTTCTCAATTATGTATTCATCCAACAAGCTGACACCAAGTTCTCTGATTTCATTTACCGCACTATCAACCTTATAAAAATCGGTTGTTATATCTTCTCCTTCTTCCATTTTCAAGTTCTCATATCTGTGATTAGTTTTTATCTTCTTTGATAATTTAACTCTGTCACTTCCTTCATAGATATCTCTCAACTTTTTCCAAACCTCATGAGTAGTATTCAATGAAATAATCATTGTCAATTCAATCTTTGATAAAGCACTAAACATAGCATACCGTGCCTTTTCATTCACTTCATAAGCTTGAACCTTATCTAGAGTACTAAGACCATTTTCCGATTGAATATACTAAGTTTCCACTGCTTTCCAAGTGTTGTATCCCAAAGAGATCAGGTAGCCTCTAATCTTTAATTTCCAAAAACTATATTCGGATCCTTCAAAAATAGGAATAGTCAATTTATGTGCCATTGGATCAAGATCTACCTCAAGCAGATAAGCTCTTCTCCAAGTAACCAAATCTCTGATACCAATAGTTGAATATCCGAGCAACTGATAGGGGGAATGAATTAGATGAAAAAATTAAATCAATTTCTTCTAACCCTTTTGCATATCTATAGTGACCAATAAAATTATTTAAGAAAAATATAGCATGAACATATAAACATACAATAGATCACACAATGAACACCAGATATAACGTGGAAAACCCAAGAAGGGAAAAACCATAGAGAATGTTAGTTCTCAATATAAAACACGGGTTAAGGTGACACGGGTTAAGGTGATTTTTACAAAGGGTGGCTCACTGCTAGGATCCTCACTATGAGAGAGAACACTACCCAGAAAAAGGCTCACTATCGAAGAAATAAAGGAATAATTTAGAAAAGAAAGAATCCACCACTGAATCTCAATCTGCAAGACTGGACTGCTTCTGATACCTCAATACCAATGCACTCTCACCCATTTCCAACTATCAGATCTTTCCTTTTCAATCTCGCATATCTTCAATAATAATACCATATTTTTTTATATAAATTCATTCAAATCTTCCTCATATATATATATATATATATATATATATATATATTATCTCCAAGAAACATAATCTTCTTAGTTGGCCAAGAGTGAGATCTAAAATAGGTCAACGCTAAACATTCTTATGGTGGGAAGGAATGAGAATTAGATGATACCACAATGAACAATAATGATCATATCAACATGTTACATCCATTACAAATTCCAGAACCAAATCATGGCTCATACGCTACACCAAACCTCGAATTCTGGACTTAATCTATCTCCAAAAATCATTGCCCAGTAAAAAAAAAGAATGGAATCAAGATACACATGAATACAATGAATCAACACCATATCCAATAGATAAAACTATCCAGATTGCCATCAACTCAATTAACCCATGCTAAAACACAACTTTTATAGCACCAAACGTTCCAAGAACACATCAACTGGATCACCAACACCAAGGACATCAATGACAACCATTATGTTGACTTTGAAATGACAACCAGTGATAATCATCATCATCACATTTGCAACGAATATCAAGTTTCATATTGTCCTCAATGTTAGGGGGAAGAGGGTCAATCCCATTCCAATAAAATCCTTGTCTTTGGAATGCACCAATATTTTCAAAAGCATCCGCAAGAGAATTACCTTCCCTAAAAATATCATAAATATACAAACTATCAAAATCCTTGATAATGTTTAACACAACCTTCACCAAATATTTAATGGAACAACTTGAAGTATGTAATAAGTTTAAACAATTAATTATGTTGAGTGAATCATCCTCAATCTAAACCTTCCAAGAACCAAGATCAAGAGCTAACTTGAAGGAATTAAAAATAGATGAGGCTTCAGCCAGGTGGTTGGACTTGATTCCCAAAGGGAGTGCCATTTGCAAAAGGAGCCTGCCATAATCATCACTCAGCACACCCCACAACTAGTTGGCCCAGGATTCCCCTTAGCTGCCCCGTCAAAATTAACCTTCACCGAATCAAAAAATGGAGTAGACCATTTAACATTAGTTCTAGAGGTTTTAACATTTCCCAAAGTTCTAGAAATATCAAAATTTGAACCCCAATTAATAGGAGACTACTGATCTGAAGCATTAATATATATAGGAGGCAAGCCAAGATTAACATCCTTAAGTACAATCTAGAAATTATCCTTTACAACTGTACGAATCCTCTAAAACACCACCTTAAAAGGGAGAAGTACATCCCTAAAGACACAGTTGTTTCTCTTG
Organism: Cryptomeria japonica; assembly: GCF_030272615.1. Classification (NCBI taxonomy): domain Eukaryota; kingdom Viridiplantae; phylum Streptophyta; class Pinopsida; order Cupressales; family Cupressaceae; genus Cryptomeria; species Cryptomeria japonica. Next base: position 54,147 of record NW_026729154.1, read on the forward strand.
TTTTCAGATCTACATAGACACATGAGGCATAATCAAAGACCAAAGTAAATTCAAAGATAGATTAAGAGAAGGAGGGGACCAGTGAGACCACATCTCCCCGACAGAGGAAAGGAAGACCCAATTAAAATTCTAGGTGGCCAAGATAAGAGACCAAAATTATCTGGTAAAACAACACTCCATAAAATGATAATTGACACTCTCTATTTATGCAAATAACAAAGAAGGCATTTATTAACAGGAAAAATACCATGCTTACAAAGGTTATCCAAAGTAAGAATCTTAGTTTGAATCAAGAACCAGAAAAAGATGTTAATCTTAAGAATCAACTTACAATTCCAGATTGAAAATCCCATAGAGAAAAGGTCAACTTAGGATGATAGGGAAGGGAAAAGGCTAAGGTGGAAAAAAAAAATCCAAAGGGTGGAGGCCCCCAAATAATATGATCTAGAAAAGAAGCCATGAAAGGAATATGCTAGAAGCTCAAAAAATTGGAGCTCACCTAGACCTCGATCAATCACTAAGGTTCCTTCGACTATCATTAGTAAAGTAATGCACCATCTTATCACCAAATTGGGCCAAGAAAGCCTCCCTAATTGGTCTAAAGGAAGGGACCTCGAAAATAGGGGAATCTCCAATCCACCAATCATATAAAAATTCAATGCTCCATCCATTCCCTAGAATCCATCTAATACCCTCAGAGAGAATACATATGGCCTTGATCAAATTATTCCAAAGCACCATCTTAGTAGGGTGAGAAAGAGCCTCCAAGAGTTGCCCCAAACCAGGCATGGCCTGGGCATATTTACAGCTATAATCTTACACCAATCCAAATCTCCAAAGAAAAGTCTTTGTAATTACTTAGCTGACAAAGCAACATTGAAATCCTCAAGCTTTTTGATACTCAAACCACTAGATTTATAAGGCAAGCAAACTTGGTCCAAGAAGCCAAATGAATACATTTACTATCTTCTGTGACAAACAAGAGAAAGCATTTCTAAATATTTTCAATTCTTTCATAAAAAATTGAGGGAGTTTTAAAAAGGTTCATAGCATACACCAAAATATTCTAAATCAAATCCTTGATCATTTGAACTTTACTCGCTTGACTAAGATGCATAACTTTCCATCTAACAAGTTTTGAATTGAATCTATCAATCAACCCATTCCAAAATAAATTATGAATCACATTACTATGAAGCGGGAGACCAAGATAAGTTGTAGGAAGATCCTCAATTTTACAACCCAAAATATCAACAATTCTTCTCTGTCTAAGAATAGGAGTGTTAAATAAGAATAAAGAGCTCTTCTCAAAACTAACTTTTTGACTCGAGTTAGATTCATACCTAACAATATAGGCTTCAAAGATCTTACTTCTCTAATTCAAGAGTATCTCAAAATCAAAGTATTATCAACAAATTATTAATGTGGAGGGCATATGAAATAAACTTTGAAATAAGCGAAGGTGGGAGAAGTGATTGTGGGGGCGGTAGGGCATGTGTAGGGGAGGACGAGGACACTAACTCTTATGACGATGAAGGCAGCAAGGAGTGGTTGGTCGCAGGGCTTGCTATGCCAAATGGGTCGTTGTTTTGGGTGGTTCATTTTGTTTTTGGCTAGGCAGGTGTTATGATGGGCATGGACTGGTTTCTCCTTAACATAGCGGGTCTCCGTGTTTTTTCACCTTCTTTGTGCCCTATGGCGGTAGTTGCAATTCTTTCCTATGGATCTGGAGTGGTGGTGGCCTTTGGGTGGTGTTGGGAGGATGTTGTGGGAGTTGTAGATTCTCTCATGTCTTTTTTTTTGCTCCCAGGTTTGCTACTCTATCGTGCGTGATGGTAAGTGTGGGCTTGGTCTGTGATGAACCAGGATGGGAAGTTGTTATTATTTTTTTGAACAGCGCTAGTAGTTGTTTCTATTCTCCCTCCCTGTTCTTTTTCTCCCTTTCTTTCCTTGGATCTCATTGAGAACCCTCACCGGTAGTTGGGTGTTCGATCCAGGAAATTGCTAGAGCTTGGCTTTGTGCAGTCATTTTGGTGGGAGTTTTTTTTCTTTTGGGTGTGACCAGACCCTTGTTTATTTCCTTGTCTCATCCTGGTTGTGAGTCTCTTCTACTCTTCCCTCTTTTCTTGGTTCTCCGTTGGCTTTGGGTTGCCCTACTATTGAGGTGGAGGGGTTGCTTGTGTGTTGGGTTGTGCAAGGATTGCTTAAGCAGTGGGTCTTCTCTCCTCAGTGTCCTATTGAGGTGCCTCTTTCTCCTTTTGAGGTGGAGACAAGGTATCAGGGAGTGGTTCAGCTTCTGCGAACTGCGAATGGACTTTGTGTATGGTTGGCTTGATTTCCACTCTTGCCTATAGAGGTGGCTCTTTCTCCTATTGAGGTGGAGAGAAGGGGTGAGGGAGCTTTTTGAATCCTATTGATGCTCGTGTTGCTAGTTGTGGGTGCCTGTCAATCCTTCCATGGTGACCGTCACAGTTGGGTTTGGGTTTCCTTTATTAACCCAGCTTCATAAGTTGCTTTGTGGGTTGAGGGAGCCTATAAAAACCCTCTTGTTCTTTCCTTTAAAATGTTTAGGGTGCTTTTAAAAACCCCGTTTCCCAGATTGTTGTTTTCAGGTTGTTTTATTGTGATCTGGTTCCTGTCTGGTTGTTGGATCCGTGTAAAACCCATTTTTAAGGTTGAGGGAGCCTGGAAAAAACGTATTGTTTTTCTTTCATTCAGGGGTTGGCTGGATGCTAGTAGTACGCTATCAAGTTGTGGGATCCTCTTAAAACCCATTCTCAAGCTTGTGGGAGCTACCGATTCTCTCATGTCTATTTTTTTGCTCCAAGGTTTACTGCTCTATCGTGTGTGATGGTAAGGGTGGGCTTGGTCTGTGATGAGCCAAGATGGGAGGTTGTTATTATTGTTTTTGACAGCGCTGGTGGTTGTTTCTATTCTCCCTCCCTATTCTTTCTCTCACTTTCTTTCCTTGGATCACATTGAGAACCCTCACCCGTAGTTGGGTGTTCGATCCAAGGACTTGCGAGAGCTTGGCTTTGTGCAATCATTTTGGTGGGAGTTTTCTTTTCTTTTCGGTGTGAGTAGACCCTTGTTTATTTCCTTGTCTCATCCTTGTTGTGAGTCTCTTCTGCTCTCCCCTATTTTCCCGGTTCTCTGTTGTCTTTGGGTTGCCCTCCTACTGAGGTGGAGGGGCTTCTTGTATGTTGGGTGCTACAAGGATTGCTTAGGCAGTGGGTCTACTCTCCTCGATGTCTGATTGAGGTAGCTCTCTCTCCTTTTGAGGTGGAGACAAGGTATGAGGGAGTGCTTCAACTTCTGCGGGCTGCAAATGGACTTTGTGGATGGTTGGCTTTCTTTCCACTCTTGCCTATAGAGGTGGCTCTTTCTCCTATTGAGGTGGAGAGAAGGGGTGAGGGAGCTTTTTGAATCCTAATGATGCTCGTGTTGCTGGTTGTGGGTGTCTGCCAATCCTTCCATGGTGACCGTCATAGTTGGGTTTGGGTTTCCTTTCTTAACCCATCTTCACAAGTTGCTTTACGGGTTGAGGGAGCCTGTAAAAACCCTCTTGGTCTTTCCTTTAAAAGCTTTAGAGTGCCTTTTAAAAACCCTATTTCCCATTTTTTTTTTCTGGTTGTTTTACTATGATCTGGGTCTTGTCTGGTTGTGGGATCTGTGTAAAACCCATTTTTAAGGTTGAGGGAGCCTAGGAAAAACCTATTGTTTTTCATTCGTTCAAGGGCTGGATGGATGCTAGTAGTACCGTGTCTGGTTCTTGGAGCCTCTTAAAACCCATCCTCAAGGTTGAGGGAGCCTAGAAAAACCCTTGGTATTTTTCTTTTTTAATGGATAGGCTGGATGCTGGTAGTTTTCAATGGCCCAATTTGGCCAGTTTGTGTTTTCGATTAGGCTTAGGTTTTGCTGTTAGTGATCTGGAGACTCTGCTATAGGTTAAGGGAGCCTGGTAAAACCCAAATGTGTGGGTTGGGGTGCTAGTTAAACCCTCATTTTCGATTTCTCAGATCTATAAGGTGGTTTAGATCTGTTGATTTGGCCGGCCTTGTTTGCATTGTCGCTCTTTTGTGTTTGGCTCATGATTGTTTCATTTTGGGTGCCCTGTGTCTTGTAGCCTCTTGTGCCACAAGAGAAGTAATGTACAAACCTTCTCAGATGTTTTTTGGCTTTTCTGTTGTTGAGCTTTGTTGTATCTGTCTACAGCATCCCTTTGTTGGTGTGAACAAACCAGATTAGAAGAGGAGGGGGATAAACCTCTAAGCAAACCAACAACTACAACTTTAAAAATGAAACAGCTCAAGGCTTCAACCATAATAATAAAGAGAAAAGAGGAAATTAGATCCCCCTATTCGATACCCTTATAACTATTGAATAAACTAGAGGGGGAGTAATTAATCACCACCTAAAAGGTAGGAAGCGAAACAAATTGCCAAGAAATCTCCAAAAAAATATCTCTAAAACCAAAATCTTTAAGAACTTTAATAAGAAAACCCCAACTCACACGGTCATAAGCCTTCATAAGATCAAGCTTGAGGAGAATCCCTACTCTCGTTTTGCATCTCAATGAGTGACTGTTCTCGTAAAAAATTGCAATAGAATCAATAATTTTCCTCCTATGAAAAAAAAACATTTTTCTTAGGAGAAATAATCATTGAGAGGACCAGCTACAATCTTAAAGCCATAATTTTGAAAAATATTTTATAAATAGAGTTGTAGAGACTAGTCTATCTGAAAGTATCAAAATAATTAGCCCCCATGAAACTAGGGACAAGAACAATTAAATCGGCATTGAGTTCCTTGAGAATCCTTCTACAACCAAAAAATTCCTTAGCTGGATCATAAATATCTTTTTCCACAATCTCCCAGAAACATTGGAAGTAGAAAAAAGGAAAAGCATCTGGACCCAAGCCTTGTTATATTCAAAAGAGAACACCATATTTTTAATTTTATCATCAAAGGGGATGGAATTGAGAATTCTATTAGTATCATCTTTAATAACATTAGGTATAACATCCAAAAAAATTCTCCACATCACCACTCAGAGGCAATCCTTCCTCAAAGAGGCGATTGGAGAAAAAACTAGCAACTGCCACATTAATGTGCTTTTCCAAATCCAATAGCGCACAGTTCTCATTGGTGGACGAGATCCAATTAGAAGCCTTATTTTTAAGAGTGGAAAGATGAAAAAATATACTATTCTTATCCTCGCATCGCAACTATAGAGATCTCTCTATATTTGTTAGCATAATTCTTCCTCCTTTGAAATGAGGTTATGGAGACAAGCCAGCAAGGAATTTTTCTAGTCTAGGATACTGCAACTTTAACCATCTTTTTTGAATGGAATCTTACACAACCTTGAGATCCCTTTAAATGATTTTCTTCTCAGAAAAGATATGAACAAAACAAGTATCATTCAAAATAATAACCTTAGCTTTGACCAATCTCATTTTTTTAGAAACTCAAAACATAGTCGTATTGTTAGTCCTGACATTCCATCATTTTCTAATTCTATAGAACAGGTTAGGTTGCTTGAGCCACATTTTCTCAAAGTGAAAGGAAAAAAGAATTTCCTTCCAAGACAATCAAGCAAGAGAGATGGGGAAGTGATCAAATCCAATACGAAAGATCAACTAAAGGGACCACGAGTACAAAACAAAACAGTAATGGGTAATTAGGGCTCTATCCAATATCACTATAGTGTCAAAAAAAAAAATTAATTAATAATCAACACAAAATTTTAAATGAAAATTACAAACATTATTGACTAGGAGAAAAATAGTTACAGATGTAGAAATGAATCTCTATTTTTTTCCTTTTTTCACTTTGTCTTTGTTAACAAGTCGTGTCTCTTACATGCTTTGTTCTAAATCACTACTGCATCTATCTTCTCAATCCATTTACCACACAACCCTAGCAGGCTCATCTATTTCTGGTTTTCCTTGTCCATGCTTCATATCCTTTTCCATGATCTCTACCCTGTCTGTATTCATGCACTGGGCATCAATTTCTTATCATCTGTTCTTTATTTCCTCCACACGCTTTTCTGGCTATCCCTTTGTTTTTGAATCTCATAGGTTTGATGTCTTCTACTCTACACACTCTCCTTCCCTTTGTAATTAAAAATATGTTGATCTTCCCACACAATGTTATTATTTTTCCTTACTCATAAATCCCTTTTCACCTTTCAGTTTTTCTCAATCATTTTGGCGCACCCTCTCTTCTTTTTCGGATTTCTATTTTGTTTTATTTTACATAATAATTATTTCCCATCTTTTCAAATCCACATGTGGCCCCACGCCTTCATTCTTATTCTAGTTTTTTTTTGTTTAACATCCAAACTCTTCATTTACCCCAGACACCTCTTCGCCACGCCTCCATCCCACACTGATTGATATGCCTGCAATATGTTTCAATTATTTTATTTAAACTACCTATCACTTTAAACTTACTTGGACAATATTTCTTATTGTTTGTTCATTTCACCTCATATTTGACTCTCCTTAGCTTTGTTAGTGTTGTTAATTTTCTTCAAAGAATTTAATTACTCAAATAAAACACTTACAAACTTATAAGCTAAAATTTATCAAAATAAAGATAAGAAATGAAAATCCTCATTTTAATATTTCAAAATTGAGGTTTGGTGCAAGCTATTTGTGCCCCCTCCCAGATGCCCCTGCATCAATTTGTGTTTGATATAATTGTTAAAACATTTATATGTAACATATGCTTTATTTATTATGTAGTGAAAGCATATTTCAATTTCAATGGTCCTTGGATTATAATTCATATTATGTATGAATTGATTTAAATTATATGTATGTAGAATTTCAATACAAGCAAGTAGTTATTTGTGTGTGTGTGTGCATTTATTCCAATAATATGTTTTCTTAACTAGAAGAGATTCTATAGAGCCAAACCCCATCTCAAAACTCCACACCACAAAGCCCGAAACCCCCTCCACTTTATGAAGCTTTAATTAAGAGAAACAAAATATGAAAACATAGCCACATTATTGGTAGTATAGATTATTTCGCAATGAACTGAATAATTCCCATACATTAAATATTCAATACTGAAGATGTAAGTCATCATCGATTCCATGAAATAAGTCAATATCAATTGACGCGGCTGTAATAGTGGTATGTGCACTGACAATAAAAATGTCTATAAAGTTTTATGTGATAAATGAAAACCATATGAATATCAATTGATATCAATAGGTATACACCTTAACAATGATATACATCAATTATATGTTGTAGCTAGCTATATTTGTGTTATATTGTTGTTAAATCATTTATATGTCACACGTGCATTATGTATCATATACTGAAAACATATTAAAGTTTCAATGGTACTTATAAGATTACAATTCAAATTATATAGGAATTGAGTTAAATTATAAAAACAAATTAAATCATATGCATGTAGCATATCAATACAAGCAAGTGCAATTATGTGCATGTGTGGGGGGGAGAAACTAAATTCCAAGAATGTAGTTTTTATCTAGAAGAGATTCGACATAATGAATGCCCATCTCGGAGCTCTACACCACAAAGCCCCCACCCCCTCCGTTTGATAGAAGCTCTAATTAAGGGAATGAATAAATGTTCAAATATAGAGAGATTATTGAGAAAATATATTTTTTCACAATGAATTGAATAATTTCCATATATTTCATATTTAGTATTGAAGATATGAGTCATCATTAATCACATCAAATATGTTGATGCAAATCTAGATAGATTCTATGCATAGAAGGAGGAGAAGTGGTATTATAATTGAGATTAAATAAAACAAAGACAGATCTTTCATTTACATATCTATAAGTATGCCTTAATCCAATTATTTAATTAAATTTAACTTTTTATAATGCACTTAAAAACTAATTCAGAAAAGTGCTAGTCCTAGTACAAAATGAGGTAGTATCAGATAACAATCTGACAGAAATCATGAGAAAAAGGTTACAAACGATAGATATCAATGTGTTTTTAAAAGTTTCTTATAAATCTTACTATATTTCAAAATAGACTAAATTGTCAATAACAAAATTGTAATTTTTCTAATGATTCATTATACATTTTTTCTTATTTATTAATTGACTATTTAGATGTTGAAAAATGAAGATAATATTTAAGATTAAATTATCTGTCACAGAACAACATTATTTTCAATTAAGTATTCGAATGAAGAAATATACTGCTGAAAATCTCAACCATATAAAACAACAATAAATAAGTATATTATAAGGAAATGTGAATCTTACTGTTAGAAATTCTCTGCAAAACTTGTAATTTTAATTCTACCTTCGCACTTTCACTTTTGAAAGGTCCATGTGGAGATGTCTCTGTCATAGTAATTCAACCAAGGTCTCATCACTGATATATTCCAAAGCATACTTATTGATACACAAATATACTGATATGTTTCTCTTTATCGATCGTTTGCAAACTACTTTGGACCAGCACACGATTGGATGCAGTCAGATTTTAGGAAGCACAAATTGAATAGTCTAATTGAAGGATGAATGATCAACAGGGGGGAAGATCTTTGGGAGGAGGAAGAAGAGATTGAGATCTGCCACCATTTCCATTTAAAACAACCCACGCCATCTTCAATCCCCAGCTGGTATGCAGCTCGAGATGACAATGCATGAACCACACTCCTGCAAAAAACATACATACAATCGGATATATGTTTATACGAAAGAAGCACAAATCTTTGAACCAGATGAGCGATTGAAGCTAACATTACGTAATGATATTAATACCTGGATTATCAGCTAGGAATCTGAGAGCCACCCAACCTCCACTGGGAACTCCAACTGTGTTTCTCTCCGGAGGATCCACCAGATTAAAGTTAGATGGGTCAGTGCTTGCATTGTAGTTTCCCATACCCTGACCCACTATGAAGAAGTTGAAGCCGTGCAGATGCAGAGGATGGCTCTCGAAGGTCGCAATGCTGGTGTCCTGCAGAACTAGCTGTACGCTAGTGTTAAAGGGAAGCACTTCGACTCTGGTGTCGTTGAGGGTCTGTGTGTTGTTAGGCGGCGTGCCGGTGTAGTTGAAAGGAAATGGCGGATTGTCAGGGAAAGTGGTATTGTAAACTCCATTGGACTGATTAAAGTAGTATGCTTGAAGAAGAGCGGTGGTGGGAAGAATGAAGGATATGTTGTTAATGGAGGCTGCAAATTTGGTACCGTTGGGGCCTTGACATGTCTGTCCTTGGGGACACGGATTTAGCCCCAACCCGACTGTGAATAGGAACTGTTTATCCATCTTCTGAGGGACAGCTGCTGCAGGAAATTTCGGATTGCCCAAGCTTCTCATCTTTTGGCTAAAATTGGCGGCAAAGGAGGTATCGTTGGGGGCTGGAAGCGTCGGTTTCATCATAGGAAGAGAGGATGAGGATGAATTAACTGCTGTCGCATTGGAAGTTACATACTCTAAAATTCCAGCACTGGTTGAGTTATCAAAAGCTGCTGTTCCCGTAGCGAATGGGCCTGCTAACATGAGGAATGTGGCATTGGGTGGCTGAGACATAGCTGTCAAGAGGACGTTGGTAGTCTGACCGGGAGTGATGAGAATAACATTGGTTTGAAAAGGCTTGACATACACAGCATCCGCTTCTACCACAGTCAATGTGTGGTTGGCTATTGCGAAAAACAGGTCACTATTGAGTGCAGCATTAACTATACGCAGTAGGTAAGTTTTCCCAGGGTTCACTTTGAGCCTGAATGTATCTGCATTACACAACACAGGAAACCTTTGTTACATTTACATTTAAACAAATGAACAATAGCGACCAGTCTAGTTATGTTTCATCCATTTTAATACCCCGCCCTCACCGTTGGTAGAGCAGTTATACATAAGTCCAGGGAGCCCGTTGATGGTATATGCATCTGACACATTAGCTTGCGCACCACTTTGCATTGCTTGATTGATAACAGTCTCAGTGTCTGCATTCCACCACTCCCCTGCAATTTGCAACACATTATCAACAGCAGTATTTTCATTGTAAATTTAGGACTATGTACGTACAATGGCAACACATTATCAACGAGTACTGAAGGGCATACCGAAAACAATAGGCACTTCCTGGTGTGGGCGAGGGAATGGGTAAGAAGCATTCTTCTTGGGATAGATGATAATGGGCCCATGTATGCTTGCTCGCAACCATGAGATGTGGGCATGCCACCACAGTGTTCCTCTCTGCCTTTTGACAATAAACTTGTACACATAACTTTGCCCGGTTTGAATTGGACACTGAGTGACATAAGCAGGACCATCCGCCCATCCAGATCTAAGCTGCCGAATTCCATGCCTGAGCGATTCATAGGAATTCATTAGGTGCACCCACTAAAGGGACATCAGCATATAATATTATTTTTATTAAGTAAATAACTGAGTAGCGGGAGCAGAAGAGATACCAATGTATGCTAATATTGTTTTTAACATTATTTGTTACTTTGATAACCACGCGATCTCCTTCTCGAGCAACTACTGGAGGCCCCGGATATTGCCCGTTGACAGTCAAGAGAGCTTTCGTGGTGCAAAGACGAGTCACATTCGTCATTTGGATCTGTGGATATTTAGAACAAAGAATCAATCACGGCTATCTGTAAAAATTTAATACTTTCCTAAACAATAAAACATTCAACTCATTCCATAGAATTATATAACCCACAGTGAAATTGTAGCGCCGTGTGATCACAGCATGTTTCGCTGAAACAAATTGAATAGTGAACCACAATGCCAAAAGTGGCAGCACGAGGCGGCCATAAAATGTCTGCATTGCTAGAATCGTACAATACTTCCTCTTTCAGAGTCTGATCACAACTTAAACAGGCTAAAATGCCAAATTGTTTCTGAACTGAGATGTGAAAATCTGTTTCTTTGTGTTTGTATATATAGATACACGAATTAAATCAGCTGTTGTTGGGTAGGTTGGTAGGCAATACTGATATTTTAACACGAGTATAAATCGACATGAACAAGTATTGTTAGCAACTGTATTAATCTATTTCATTTTCTTGACTTTTAATGATTCACATGTACTCTTCGTCGTTTTTGTTTGTTATGGAGATAAGGTGGGGCTTTCTATCCGGAGTGGCAACCAAGTAAACGATTCGCCCGATGAATACACCATCTTTTCCATTGTCATTAAAATCCATGAAATGTAAACCTATTTTGGTATACCAACCACTGCTCATATTTTTGTTATTGGGAATTTTTGAGTTACTGGGTTCACATCCGTTCGTTCCAGACTGGTCTAAGCCTCCACTCCCGGTCTTCGAAGCAACATCGTTTACCCATGCGGGACTACGAAACTTTAACTCCTTTTAGCTTCTAGGATCACATGAAATGATTGCATGATTAGAATTTCAGTAAACATAAATCAAACGAGACCACTCCTAAAAACACTCTGATGTTTTCTCAATCTTCATTTATGATTGTCATATCTACATGATGCCAATCAACTTCAAGCATCCGATCTTGCTCATGGATGTGACGATATAGCTCCTATATATATTTTTAGCTCATTGTTAATCACACACCACACCCTAATTTCCCAATGGAAATTACTGAGCCCCGTTTTGGAGGTTGGTCTAATCCTCATTCATTTGAATTAGGTCCTATATTTGTGCATGTGTGGTCCCTTCATTGGAAAACCATAGTTATGTTAATAAGTGATTTGAGAGTGTTTGTTTTCGCATATAGATTTCCCTTGTGTTTCTCCCATGCCTGCGACATTCAGTCTAACCTCCTCACCCAAAGTTATGATTCCTAGGCTACCTTCTATGTTAGTAATTTGAATACACATGTAATTAGTGTTTATATGTCACAAATTAAATTTACTATAATGTTCAATGTTCATGTTTGTGGGTGTGCCATGAGGTCTTGTTTTGTGAGTAACAAGTCAGAATCAGGGCCAAGTGGCTAAATAAATTGGTTTGCAATCGATTTCATTCTCCTCATTTTTCACATATTAGTCGATCTAGTTGTGATCAATGTTAATCATAATATACATTCAAAGCCCTTATCCTAACCCATCTCATGTTCTAGTGAGATAGGGATTTAATAAATAAAAAATGATAATTGAAAAAGATTCTAGTGTATTATATGTTGTCACACAACCAGTGTTTCTTTTGTATCAATACATGTGGCTAGAGCAGATGATTAAAAATGCAATTATAATACTTCTATGAGTCTTGACATAAAATAATGGAGATATACAACTACAAAAATGTGCATTATTAAATCTTTACTATACTAATATAAAGTGCATCCATTCATTTACAATTTATATGTTCAATTCTCTATAACACTAAAAAAAATTACTATACCTTAGAATTGGTTTAGTGACCAATTATTTAAATGAACTACTAGTTCATATAGATATATCATTAGATCTATCATTTATTAGCGTTTAGCAACTCTTGGGAGACTTGGTACTAGGAAATTGTTAAATATTCAAGGAAAATTGTGATGTCCCACTCACAATTAACTATTATTTAACAGTCACATTCAAAAAATTGTGAAAAACGTTTTAGTAATTTCATTCATCACTCCTATAGGTCTAGCATGAAATGAAGTGAGGAAACCTAGAAAATATATTGCAAATAGAATCTAGATATTGTCTTAAGTTTATCATGATCTATGATAGTAACCACAAAAATAATTAGGGAAAAAAAACCCATTTCATTCATTTTTACTTCTTAAATATACGTCATTTTGGCTAAAATATATACCTTTGTGGCACTTGCAAAATTAAATTTGGTGATTGTAGGGGCTTATCAACCACTAATGGAATCACGAGCATTGCAAAAGGATAGGCGACATTTATTAGAGATATTTAGCATGCTATTATTCATTATATCTCTTTCTATAATTAAAATAATTATTTTAGCTACGCTTACTTGATATGTTAGATCTTTTTTCCTATTATGAACCATGTCATATTGTTGGCACAATAGTGAGCTTTTGAAATATGGACCACACTTTTGAATGGTTTGAAAACTCATACACCTTGTAATTCTTTTGCCTATGCATCTTTATTTGATTTTAAATGGTGATTCAAAGTGTTTCAAAGCCTACATGAAATCGATAATACCTATTCACATCATCTTCAGTTTAGAGCATTTCCCCTCACAGAATCATGTTGAGGATTTATAAGGTTCTTAAACCTTCATATTGTCCAAAACCAATACTTGCTTTTTTCTCTCTTTCATGTCAAATATTTTGTAAACATTTTAACTTGATGCATGAGACACTTCTTCATTGTTTGTGTTTGCATATTGAGAGTATTGAGGTAAACATCCCTTAAAGTAGGTGGATGGACGAAATCCTGACAAGTTGATAAGCATATAGGAAAGTTAAACTCCTAGAAGGAAGCATGGGGACCGAGGGAATCTTAAAAGTCCAACTTTAAAAGTTATTAAAAGGGCCTTTGAATATTTTAGAGGATTGAGGAAGGTATGAAGGGAAGGCCAAGTCTAAAGGTTGAAGAAATAGACTTAGAAAATGTTCAGAGGACAAGGGATTAGGATATCAATTTTAACAGGTAAATGGTATTTGGGATGGGAATGTCCAATGGTCCAACTTGAAAGACTCAATTTTTTTTAAAGGTGATGTATTAGGAGGTTAGGATTGACGAGAAAGATGTGACATAAACTGAAACTTTGAAACTATATGAATTTGGCAAATATAGAAAACACCGAGGAAATCAAGTAGAGAGCTCTCATACTTAAATTTTATGGAAATTTGATATTTTTTAATATATGAGGGGATTAAAAATAACTACAATAAGTTATAAATCATAAATTAATACCCACATAGATGTTTCTTAGATTGATTACAAGTAATGGGTCAAATAGGGTTAAACATACAAAAGGGAGGGGACTCAAGAAGTATTGTGGGATCACCCGTGAAGAGGGACAAGAACAAGAAGAGGAACAAGACACAAAAGGAAAGGAACGACAAAAATCTAAGTAAAATTAGAAGAAGAAGGTCAATGAGAAGGAGAAGGAAAAGTAGAAGAAAGGCAATAAGAAGAGGAAAAATTACATGAAATTAAAATATCTAATACAAATATAGTGTGGTATTAATAGTAGGTCAAATAAGAGTATATCACAGAAGATAACATAAAACATTTTGAAGAATAAGTATCTGATCATTATACCTATTTCATTATTACAATATATTACCCTTTTACATGAATATTGTGACAAAATATGTAGCTTGATAATTCTTCTTGCCAAAGAGCTTCCTTATTTTTGGCGCTAAATTTTTTTTTGATTTTATGGTACTTGAATATTCATGTCAAACACTATATTTTTTTGTTGGGCACTGGGGTCACCATTCGTATTTTCCTTGTTGACCTTGGTGGCCTCTACAATATCCCTTTTTAAAGTAATTAATGCATTTAATACACTGCATGAGTTCTATGAACACAAATTTCTAAGTTAGTTTAGTGCACTTGTTCCCTTGAGTTGAGTAGTCCTACAAAGTGGGGGAAAAATTTAGTGTCGTAAACTACACCTAGTGCATTAATGACACTTATGCAATAGGCTCGGTGTGTTTATAATAAAAAATAATAATCAAGATACTATCATTCCAGCATCATGGATTTTAAAGATGAAGCATTAGCAACCCCTAATCCAAATGTGGGATTGATTTGGTCAAATGGGAGAGTGGTGAGCATACATGTATGTAGCGCACAAACGTCCCGAAATGATTTTAGATTTAAATTGGATATATTCTACATCGAGCCTCTTTTGATGCATGTCCCTTCTTTTGGGCACATTCAAAATGGCTATTCCCACTCATTTTGAGCAGAAAAACTCTTCTTTCTCTTTCATTTTGCAACATTCACACTCTCGGATATCTATCTCTCACACTAGTAATAAAACTCTACCAAAATCTGCACTCATGAAAATAAAAAACAATTATTATCTTGCTTACAATCGTGCCATTATTTCAAGAGAGGGGTCTTTCCTATGTAATGTTTTCCTTTCTCTCTTATCTCTTGTATGTATTTTTTTTCAATATAACATCATGTCACTAGTCTCTAAATGTATTTATTATCTATTTGAATTAATCAAATTAACATTTTATCTCAAATAATAGTGGGTTTCCTCCATTAAGAAGAGTTTGTTTCTATTGCACAATCTAATCTTTTATTTTATCCAATCTATGTATCTAGTTGTCTATGGAGGTATAAACATAGAAACAGGGGTTTGAATAAGGCAAACCCCTATACAACCCCAACATGTTGCCCTATATGAGTGTGTGTTGGTGATGAATAGTTTCATAGTGCATGAGATTCTTTTTGGTGTGACTTTTGGTGCTTTTCTATTTTTTGTTTCTACATATGACACCGCAATGTGTAGATGTCCCTCTGGCACATTGGTATCCAAGGCTAAGGCTTCACCAGTTCATGGGTAAAGTATGCATTTATAGAGATTTCTTTTTCTATAATCAAAATATTTTGACTATTTGATATTCCTTTCTTATGTAGTATTTTATGTTTATAGACATAGTTTAGTTTGTTTCCTTTCTTCCATATCAATCTTCTTGGCTCACGAGAGTGAAAATTAAGTGATGTATCGAAGGTTGGTTTCCTACACAAGATATTTTCATCTCAACGGTAGTAAATACTCTCCTCTACACTCTCTTTTTTAAACATGATAAATATCTAAGAGCATTTGAAGAAGATTCCGAAGTACAATGGAGGCTTCATACATTCAATAAATTCCTTAATCTAGCAATTCCTTTTCATTTAAACCTCCTTCAAAATTTGAAGGATTAAATTGTAGCTTCAAATTAATCCAGGTGATGGCCTTGATGAATATCTCCTCTCTTTGATCAAGCCTGAGTTGATTCACATTATCTCCCCCTTCAACAGTATACTCTTTGACATTTTCATTGACGTCCTCTATATGGGCTCCTCTTCTCTGAGACATCTCCAATGTGTCCATTTTCCATATTAAACCTCTAACTATGTCTGTAATATCGAGCTCAAAGCCTCTTTGTCTTCTTCCTCTTCAACCCTTGTTTCTATATGTCATATTGGCTACCTATAGGTCTTCTTCTTGACACAAATGAACTTCCTCTAATCCTACTTGATGCATGCCAACTTACTAAACAGAATTTCAAATTGGGTATGGTTTATTATTAAGGAAAAAATGGTTTTGAAGGGATCTGAAAACCCTAAGTACAAAGAGCTGCAAATAGAAAACACATAGCCAAACAACAACACAAAAATTACCTAGAATACAGAACCCTAAAATAGTAGGCCAACAAAAGAAAATATAAAACCTAACACAAATTCTTCAGGGCTTTAGCAAACTCAACTTTCATTTGTTCCATATTTTGGGTAATGTTCATCAGATCTTGCAATTCTATGTTTGCTTTAGCTCCCTAGCGTTCTTGAGATGTCCATGGGTTTGAGATGATGGACCTACACTATCATCCTTATTCTAGTTACTCTTCTCGACTAGGTTGATATTAATTGAAATGTTGCCCCCAAACTTCAAAGCCTACATAGTCTACCACTGATTCACAAAAGTTTTATCCCCTTCTACATTGCTGTGAATGGTTTTAAGGCTCATGCTAATAGATTAGTGAGGTTATAATTAATTCTCTTCATCTTGGCTTCAATAGCCCAAGTCTACCTTCATAGTCTTCAAGTGAGCAACATATTTGGTCATGTTTTCTAAGATAGAGAGCATTTTGTCTTTTTCCTCATAAGAGATCACATTGTCAACAGGATCCCTAAACGAATATCGACCATCACCTTGCTCCAAAATAACCACTTTTCTTTTAATGGATTGGATGTTGATATTAACTTGATTGATTTCTAAAAAAGGCTCTTAGGAAATCCTAAACTAGTCTACTATGGCATCCCTATTAATACCCAAAAAATAGCTAGATTCCCAGGGTCACTTCCAAGGAAAGGGGACTATTTTTAAAGATCCCTAGGAAAGGGAGGATTATTAATTCTCTCTTGATTAGCATAATTAAAAGATCAAGGGGAAGGGGAACTCCCAAGAAGCCTTCTCCTCCACCCATCACATTCTCCCTTTCGCCCAAAAAATTCTCCCCTTCCAAATTTTGGTTCTTGTCAACCTCCTCAGCATCTAACTCCTCATCAAGTCATCTAGGAGAATCATGCATGTAAAATTATTTAATTTAACAAATCTTTCTTTTTATACTGAATTTAATGAGATTCTCTTTTTCTTCTCCTCTGACACATTATTCTTGTTTTACTTTGAGGAAGTTTCATCCTTTGTTTGCTAGTCCTCATCCTCTGAATCATCATCACATTCCCCTATATTTCTCTACATACCCTCCTTTGACACCTATTCACCGAGTGCAAAGGGGGATAACCTTGATATTTTCACTTAGAGGAAAATGGGAGGGCATTGAATTGTTCCATAATTAGAAGGATCGAGCCCTCATGAAGATTAGGGTTTCTTTGCTTCTTATTATGTTCTTTAATATTGGCTTCCAAGGATGATAAGAGATAGAATGGAAACAAACGAAGAACTTATTTCTAAAGTGTTTAAGCCGAGAAAAATGACCACCATAGATTTTGGTAAACCACCCATCTAAGGTAAAATATTGTATAAGGACCTTAGCCACACCCACCCAAAGGGGTTTAAGGGTGTCTACTTGGTAAGAAATGTTTGAATTGTTGACAAGATTCAACCCCTCTCCATATTTTAGAAAGGTTTTCACCATGGACTCAGAAGATTTTGCCCTTGAAATTGTTTGTTCCTTCCATAGGCAGCCCAATAAGCTCCACAATCAACTCCTTTGTGAAATCTGAGCTTTTATTGTCATTTCAAAAAAATAAAGTGCATCCATTATCTACCAAAAATCTTTGTTACCTTTGGATCAAAGCCATGAGGATTCTCTAAAAAGGGTGTAACCCCACATTAAGTAAAAATCCACAAATTTTTCTCTTTTATGTGCATTTCGTCAGAGGAAATGCGCTCCTATTGATGTCTCTCCTCCTATTATGGATCCCACATATAAAATAAAAAAGAAATGCCTACCCCAACAACAGTCATAATCAAAGCCCTAAAAACCCCACCATGAATGTCATCAGAGGAAATGGACTCCTATTGATGTATGTCCCCCGCCATGATGGAGCCCACACATAAAATAACAAAGAAATGCCTACCCCACAATTGACCACCCAACAACATAGTCTCAATTGAAGCCCTTAAAAGCGCTATTTGAAATAAGGAAATCTAAAAACCAAGAAACTGGGTACTAATATCACCCACAATCCAACTGGAAATAGTTAGCTAGTGAGCACCAAGGGGGAAAAATACCTAACTATCATCATTAAAACATATCAAATAATGAAGAAAGGATAGGTTGAAAAATATAATCACCCACATAGACAAAAACAAGTTAACCAAGGTGGTTAATATTGTTAAATATCCAGGCAACTGAGAGGGGCTTGAATTAGTTGAAAAACATAAATCAATTTCATGTAACCCTTTTGCACATCTGGAGTAACCAATAGAATTAATTAAGATAGATATAGCATGAAAACATAAACATACAACAAATCACACAATGAACACTAGATATGATGTGGAAAACCCAGAAAGCGAAAAATCACAGAGAATGTTAGTTCTCAATATAAAATATTGGTTTAGGTGACACCAGTTAAGGTAATTTTTACAAAGGGTTTCTCATTGTTAGAATACTCACTTCAAGAGGGCTCATTGCCCAGAAAAAAGGTCGACTACTGAAGAAACAAAAAATGAAAAGAAAGAATCCACCATTGAATCTCAATCTGAAACACCAGACTACTTCTGGTAGCTCAGTACCAATGCACTCTCACATATTGCCAAAAATCAGATCTTTCCTTTCCAATATCGCATTCAATAGAAATGCGACACTTTTTCTATATAAATTCATTTAGATCTTTCTTTTATATAAATACATATATACATGTATATATGTATATATATATACATGTATATATGTATATACATGTATATATATACATGTATATACATGTATATATATACATGTATATACATGTATATATATACATGTATATATATCTACATATATACATGTATACATATATACATGTATATATATATATGTATATATGTATATATATATATATATGTATCTATACATGTATATATACATGTATACATGTATACATATATCTATACATGTATATATACATTTACACATGTATATATGTATACATGTATACATGTATATATACATGTATAGATACATATATATATATGTATGTATATATATGTATATCTATGTATATATATATACATATATATGTATATATATACATATATATGTATATATATACATATATATGTATATATATACATATATATACATATATATATTGTCTCAGGGAAACATAATCTTCTAAATCGGCCAAGAGAGAGTTCTAAAATAGGTCAACACTAAACCTTATTGTGGTGGGAAGGAATCAGAAGTAAACCATACCACAATGGAGAACAATTGTCAGATCAAAATGTTACATCCATTATAAATTTTGGACCCGAAACATGACTTACACTACACCAAAGCTGCTACACAACCTCAAATTCTAGACTTAATCCAGACCCAAAAATCATTGCCCAATACAATGAAAATAAGAATGGAATCAAGATACACATGAATACAATTAATCAACACCATATCTAATAGACAAAAATATCTAGATTGACAGATCAACTCAATTAACCCATGTTGAAACATAACTTCCAGAGTACCAAAGGTTTCAGGAGTTCATCTTTTGGATCACCAACACCAAGGACATCAAAAATGTTGATTTCACATCCATCTGATAAACCTTGAAATCCTTATAAGCTACAAAAGCCAAAAGCATCCTAATTTCCTCCATCCGAGCAACCAGGCCATATGTCTCGTCAAAATTAATCTCTTCAATCAAAGTGTAACCTTTACAAACCAATATTTCTTTATTTCTCATAACATTTCCAGCTTCATTGAGCTTGTTCTAGAATACCCACTTTGTTCCAATCACATTCTTATATGTCATTTTATTAACTAGTTCCCATGTTGAATTATTCTCAATTGTGTCCAACTCTTCTATCATTACCTTCATCCAATTCTGATAATTGCAAGCTTCTTCTGTTGTTTTCAATTCAATCTCTAAAAGTTAACATAACAAAACTTGTTCTTGAGCTGCTTTGCTTCTTGTGATAATTCCTTTGTTTGTATCTCTGAAAAAACGGTCCACTAAATGATTCTTCTAAACATATCTCAATGTCTTAGATGTAGAAGTTGAAGCTTCCTAATCTTTCTTTTCTTCTTCTCCTTCTTCGATCTTCTCTCCACTTTTTCTGTCGGTCGATTCATCAGACTCATAACCTACCAATTTGTCAGACTCTTTAGAAATGTATTCATCAACCTTCGCATTTTCACTTTCAACAATCTTGTTTAGCCTTATATTACAACGCTGATATGCTTTCCTCTTTGTTGAATATCCTAGGAATATGCCTTCATCTTCTCTATTGTCAAATTTTCCAAGATTATCTTCATCTCTCCGGATGTAGCAGTTTCTTCCAAATACCTTAAAATATTTCACTGTCGACTTTCTACCATGTCATAGCTCATAAGATGTATTTCCATGTATTTTCTTATATAAAATTACGTTAGGATTGTAGACTATAGTATGAAATGCTTCTCTCCAGTAGACTTCTCTGTTGATCACTATTTTGGTTGCATCTTGAATTATTTGGTTCATCCTTTCCACTACACCATTCTGTTGCAGTGTTCTAGGGGAAGATGACTATTTTCTAATACCATGTCTCTCACAAAAGTTGTTGAACTCTTCCGAATTAAATTCTCCTCCTCTATTAGACCTCAAACACTTAATTTTTCTATCAACTTCATTTTCAACTTGAGCCTTAAATATCTTGAATTTCTCTAATGCTTCTAGCTTCTCTCTCAAAAATGCAAACCATGAAATTCTAGAATAATCATCAATCAACAACATGAAATGCTTCTCACCTTGTATACTTCTTGTTTTGGTCGGACCACATAGTTTTGTGTGCACTAAATTCAACAACCTAGTGGACAAGTGCTCTAAATTATTTTGTATTTTCCTTTCATCTACTTCAAAGTTTACATTCTCTACAAATTTTGTTGGTTTGGTCGAACTCGGTAAATCTCTCACTACACTTGATGAGCTAATCTTCACCAAGTTGTCAAAATTGATATGACATGTCCTTTGGTGCCAGAGTCAGATATCATTGATCTAAGATAACAAACAATTGTTTGCATCTCCTTCCAAGAAATACATGTTCCACCAATCTTTTTCCCTGCTACAATAACAATTTCAGATTCTTTCTAGATCTCACAACCATCATCTTGAAAAACAACGTTGTAACCATTTTCACACATTTGTCCAACACTCAAAATATTAAGATGAAAACCATTAACATAGTAAACATTATCAGTATTGTTCTTTCCATCAAAAGAAATAGAACCAATCCCACAATTTGTGTTGTTTGATCATCTCTGAACCTAACAAAACTACCATCGTACTTTTCAAGTTTCACAAACTTACTTTAGTCATGAGTCATATGATTTCAGCATCCACTATAAATCAATCATTCATTTCTATCTCTTCTAACATGTACAACAGTAGCAACCACCTTAGGAATATCAATCTTTGTTACATCTCTTTTTACCAAAACAAGCAATCACCATCTTCATAATTTAAATCATCATCTAAAATACCAACATCATCTTTGACATAATAGGCTCTCTTATTAAATTTTCCTTTACCTTCTCTAGACCTTTGTCTTGAACCTTTTCCCGAACATCTACTAGCAATGTGACCAATCTTTTCACATCTAAAGCATTTAAAAGGTAACATACCTTTGTATTTGTCGGTGTCTCTCTTCAGTTTTCTCACAAAGCTTGCTTTCGTCTCATCTAAAATTTCATCTTCTGGATCTTCGTTAGATGCTTTGAAGGTAGACTCGATCTTAGCTTTGTGTTTTCCAAGCTTACCTCTCTCAAATCCTAATAGAGTACCATAAGGCTTCACTCTTGTAAATTTCTTCCGATCATAGGTTTCTTCATTAGTCAAGATCTTATCACTGTAGCTTTCTGGTAGGGACATTAGAATCTTCTCAATTATGTATTCATCCAACAAGCTGACACCAAGTTCTCTGATTTCATTTACCGCACTATCAACCTTATAAAAATCGGTTGTTATATCTTCTCCTTCTTCCATTTTCAAGTTCTCATATCTGTGATTAGTTTTTATCTTCTTTGATAATTTAACTCTGTCACTTCCTTCATAGATATCTCTCAACTTTTTCCAAACCTCATGAGTAGTATTCAATGAAATAATCATTGTCAATTCAATCTTTGATAAAGCACTAAACATAGCATACCGTGCCTTTTCATTCACTTCATAAGCTTGAACCTTATCTAGAGTACTAAGACCATTTTCCGATTGAATATACTAAGTTTCCACTGCTTTCCAAGTGTTGTATCCCAAAGAGATCAGGTAGCCTCTAATCTTTAATTTCCAAAAACTATATTCGGATCCTTCAAAAATAGGAATAGTCAATTTATGTGCCATTGGATCAAGATCTACCTCAAGCAGATAAGCTCTTCTCCAAGTAACCAAATCTCTGATACCAATAGTTGAATATCCGAGCAACTGATAGGGGGAATGAATTAGATGAAAAAATTAAATCAATTTCTTCTAACCCTTTTGCATATCTATAGTGACCAATAAAATTATTTAAGAAAAATATAGCATGAACATATAAACATACAATAGATCACACAATGAACACCAGATATAACGTGGAAAACCCAAGAAGGGAAAAACCATAGAGAATGTTAGTTCTCAATATAAAACACGGGTTAAGGTGACATGGGTTAAGGTGATTTTTACAAAGGGTGGCTCACTGCTAGGATCCTCACTATGAGAGAGAACACTCCCCAGAAAAAGGCTCACTATCGAAGAAATAAAGGAATAATTTAGAAAAGAAAGAATCCACCACTGAATCTCAATCTGCAAGACTGGACTGCTTCTGATACCTCAATACCAATGCACTCTCACCCATTTCCAACTATCAGATCTTTCCTTTTCAATCTCGCATATCTTCAATAATAATACCATATTTTTTTATATAAATTCATTCAAATCTTCCTCATATATATATATATATATATATATATTATCTCCAAGAAACATAATCTTCTTAGTTGGCCAAGAGTGAGATCTAAAATAGGTCAACACTAAACATTCTTATGGTGGGAAGGAATGAGAATTAGATGATACCACAATGAACAATAATGATCATATCAACATGTTACATCCATTACAAATTCCAGAACCAAATCATGGCTCATACGCTACACCAAACCTCGAATTCTGGACTTAATCTATCTCCAAAAATCATTGCCCAGTAAAAAAAAAGAATGGAATCAAGATACACATGAATACAATGAATCAACACCATATCCAATAGATAAAACTATCCAGATTGCCATCAACTCAATTAACCCATGCTAAAACACAACTTTTATAGCACCAAACGTTCCAAGAACACATCAACTGGATCACCAACACCAAGGACATCAATGACAACCATTATGTTGACTTTGAAATGACAACCAGTGATAATCATCATCATCACATTTGCAACGAATATCAAGTTTCATATTGTCCTCAATGTTAGGGGGAAGAGGGTCAATCCCATTCCAATAAAATCCTTGTCTTTGGAATGCACCAATATTTTCAAAAGCATCCGCAAGAGAATTACCTTCCCTAAAAATATCATAAA
Source organism: Cryptomeria japonica (assembly GCF_030272615.1). Classification (NCBI taxonomy): domain Eukaryota; kingdom Viridiplantae; phylum Streptophyta; class Pinopsida; order Cupressales; family Cupressaceae; genus Cryptomeria; species Cryptomeria japonica. Next base: position 78,004 of record NW_026729154.1, read on the forward strand.
TATACAAACTATCAAAATCCTTGATAATGTTTAACACAACCTTCACCAAATATTTAATGGAACAACTTGAAGTATGTAATAAGTTTAAACAATTAATTATGTTGAGTGAATCATCCTCAATCTAAACCTTCCAAGAACCAAGATCAAGAGCTAACTTGAAGGAATTAAAAATAGATGAGGCTTCAGCCAGGTGGTTGGACTTGATTCCCAAAGGGAGTGCCATTTGCAAAAGGAGCCTGCCATAATCATCACTCAGCACACCCCACAACTAGTTGGCCCAGGATTCCCCTTAGCTGCCCCGTCAAAATTAACCTTCACCGAATCAAAAAATGGAGTAGACCATTTAACATTAGTTCTAGAGGTTTTAACATTTCCCAAAGTTCTAGAAATATCAAAATTTGAACCCCAATTAATAGGAGACTACTGATCTGAAGCATTAATATATATAGGAGGCAAGCCAAGATTAACATCCTTAAGTACAATCTAGAAATTATCCTTTACAACTGTACGAATCCTCTAAAACACCACCTTAAAAGGGAGAAGTACATCCCTAAAGACACAGTTGTTTCTCTTGTTTTCAGATCTACATAGACACATGAGGCATAATCAAAGACCAAAGTAAATTCAAAGATAGATTAAGAGAAGGAGGGGACCAGTGAGACCACATCTCCCCGACAGAGGAAAGGAAGACCCAATTAAAATTCTAGGTGGCCAAGATAAGAGACCAAAATTATCTGGTAAAACAACACTCCATAAAATGATAATTGACACTCTCTATTTATGCAAATAACAAAGAAGGCATTTATTAACAGGAAAAATACCATGCTTACAAAGGTTATCCAAAGTAAGAATCTTAGTTTGAATCAAGAACCAGAAAAAGATGTTAATCTTAAGAATCAACTTACAATTCCAGATTGAAAATCCCATAGAGAAAAGGTCAACTTAGGATGATAGGGAAGGGAAAAGGCTAAGGTGGAAAAAAAAAATCCAAAGGGTGGAGGCCCCCAAATAATATGATCTAGAAAAGAAGCCATGAAAGGAATATGCTAGAAGCTCAAAAAATTGGAGCTCACCTAGACCTCGATCAATCACTAAGGTTCCTTCGACTATCATTAGTAAAGTAATGCACCATCTTATCACCAAATTGGGCCAAGAAAGCCTCCCTAATTGGTCTAAAGGAAGGGACCTCGAAAATAGGGGAATCTCCAATCCACCAATCATATAAAAATTCAATGCTCCATCCATTCCCTAGAATCCATCTAATACCCTCAGAGAGAATACATATGGCCTTGATCAAATTATTCCAAAGCACCATCTTAGTAGGGTGAGAAAGAGCCTCCAAGAGTTGCCCCAAACCAAGCATGGCCTGGGCATATTTACAGCTATAATCTTACACCAATCCAAATCTCCAAAGAAAAGTCTTTGTAATTACTTAGCTGACAAAGCAACATTGAAATCCTCAAGCTTTTTGATACTCAAACCACTAGATTTATAAGGCAAGCAAACTTGGTCCAAGAAGCCAAATGAATACATTTACTATCTTCTGTGACAAACAAGAGAAAGCATTTCTAAATATTTTCAATTCTTTCATAAAAAATTGAGGGAGTTTTAAAAAGGTTCATAGCATACACCAAAATATTCTAAATCAAATCCTTGATCATTTGAACTTTACTCGCTTGACTAAGATGCATAACTTTCCATCTAACAAGTTTTGAATTGAATCTATCAATCAACCCATTCCAAAATAAATTATGAATCACATTACTATGAAGCGGGAGACCAAGATAAGTTGTAGGAAGATCCTCAATTTTACAACCCAAAATATCAACAATTCTTCTCTGTCTAAGAATAGGAGTGTTAAATAAGAATAAAGAGCTCTTCTCAAAACTAACTTTTTGACTCGAGTTAGATTCATACCTAACAATATAGGCTTCAAAGATCTTACTTCTCTAATTCAAGAGTATCTCAAAATCAAAGTATTATCAACAAATTATTAATGTGGAGGGCATATGAAATAAACTTTGAAATAAGCGAAGGTGGGAGAAGTGATTGTGGGGGCGGTAGGGCATGTGTAGGGGAGGACGAGGACACTAACTCTTATGACGATGAAGGCAGCAAGGAGTGGTTGGTCGCAGGGCTTGCTATGCCAAATGGGTCGTTGTTTTGGGTGGTTCATTTTGTTTTTGGCTAGGCAGGTGTTATGATGGGCATGGACTGGTTTCTCCTTAACATAGCGGGTCTCCGTGTTTTTTCACCTTCTTTGTGCCCTATGGCGGTAGTTGCAATTCTTTCCTATGGATCTGGAGTGGTGGTGGCCTTTGGGTGGTGTTGGGAGGATGTTGTGGGAGTTGTAGATTCTCTCATGTCTTTTTTTTTGCTCCCAGGTTTGCTACTCTATCGTGCGTGATGGTAAGTGTGGGCTTGGTCTGTGATGAACCAGGATGGGAAGTTGTTATTATTTTTTTGAACAGCGCTAGTAGTTGTTTCTATTCTCCCTCCCTGTTCTTTTTCTCCCTTTCTTTCCTTGGATCTCATTGAGAACCCTCACCGGTAGTTGGGTGTTCGATCCAGGAAATTGCTAGAGCTTGGCTTTGTGCAGTCATTTTGGTGGGAGTTTTTTTTCTTTTGGGTGTGACCAGACCCTTGTTTATTTCCTTGTCTCATCCTGGTTGTGAGTCTCTTCTACTCTTCCCTCTTTTCTTGGTTCTCCGTTGGCTTTGGGTTGCCCTACTATTGAGGTGGAGGGGCTGCTTGTGTGTTGGGTTGTGCAAGGATTGCTTAAGCAGTGGGTCTTCTCTCCTCAGTGTCCTATTGAGGTGCCTCTTTCTCCTTTTGAGGTGGAGACAAGGTATCAGGGAGTGGTTCAGCTTCTGCGAACTGCGAATGGACTTTGTGTATGGTTGGCTTGATTTCCACTCTTGCCTATAGAGGTGGCTCTTTCTCCTATTGAGGTGGAGAGAAGGGGTGAGGGAGCTTTTTGAATCCTATTGATGCTCGTGTTGCTAGTTGTGGGTGCCTGTCAATCCTTCCATGGTGACCGTCACAGTTGGGTTTGGGTTTCCTTTATTAACCCAGCTTCATAAGTTGCTTTGTGGGTTGAGGGAGCCTATAAAAACCCTCTTGTTCTTTCCTTTAAAATGTTTAGGGTGGCTTTTAAAAACCCCGTTTCCCATATTGTTGTTTTCAGGTTGTTTTATTGTGATCTGGTTCCTGTCTGGTTGTTGGATCCGTGTAAAACCCATTTTTAAGGTTGAGGGAGCCTGGAAAAAACGTATTGTTTTTCTTTCATTCAGGGGTTGGCTGGATGCTAGTAGTACGCTATCAAGTTGTGGGATCCTCTTAAAACCCATTCTCAAGCTTGTGGGAGCTACCGATTCTCTCATGTCTATTTTTTTGCTCCAAGGTTTACTGCTCTATCGTGTGTGATGGTAAGGGTGGGCTTGGTCTGTGATGAGCCAAGATGGGAGGTTGTTATTATTGTTTTTGACAGCGCTGGTGGTTGTTTCTATTCTCCCTCCCTATTCTTTCTCTCACTTTCTTTCCTTGGATCACATTGAGAACCCTCACCCGTAGTTGGGTGTTCGATCCAAGGACTTGCGAGAGCTTGGCTTTGTGCAATCATTTTGGTGGGAGTTTTCTTTTCTTTTCGGTGTGAGTAGACCCTTGTTTATTTCCTTGTCTCATCCTTGTTGTGAGTCTCTTCTGCTCTCCCCTATTTTCCCGGTTCTCTGTTGTCTTTGGGTTGCCCTCCTACTGAGGTGGAGGGGCTTCTTGTATGTTGGGTGCTACAAGGATTGCTTAGGCAGTGGGTCTGCTCTCCTCGGTGTCTGATTGAGGTAGCTCTCTCTCCTTTTGAGGTGGAGACAAGGTATGAGGGAGTGCTTCAACTTCTGCGGGCTGCAAATGGACTTTGTGGATGGTTGGCTTTCTTTCCACTCTTGCCTATAGAGGTGGCTCTTTCTCCTATTGAGGTGGAGAGAAGGGGTGAGGGAGCTTTTTGAATCCTAATGATGCTCGTGTTGCTGGTTGTGGGTGTCTGCCAATCCTTCCATGGTGACCGTCATAGTTGGGTTTGGGTTTCCTTTCTTAACCCATCTTCACAAGTTGCTTTACGGGTTGAGGGAGCCTGTAAAAACCCTCTTGGTCTTTCCTTTAAAAGCTTTAGAGTGCCTTTTAAAAACCCTATTTCCCATTTTTTTTTTCTGGTTGTTTTACTATGATCTGGGTCTTGTCTGGTTGTGGGATCTGTGTAAAACCCATTTTTAAGGTTGAGGGAGCCTAGGAAAAACCTATTGTTTTTCATTCGTTCAAGGGCTGGATGGATGCTAGTAGTACCGTGTCTGGTTCTTGGAGCCTCTTAAAACCCATCCTCAAGGTTGAGGGAGCCTAGAAAAACCCTTGGTATTTTTCTTTTTTAATGGATAGGCTGGATGCTGGTAGTTTTCAATGGCCCAATTTGGCCAGTTTGTGTTTTCGATTAGGCTTAGGTTTTGCTGTTAGTGATCTGGAGACTCTGCTATAGGTTAAGGGAGCCTGGTAAAACCCAAATGTGTGGGTTGGGGTGCTAGTTAAACCCTCATTTTCGATTTCTCAGATCTATAAGGTGGTTTAGATCTGTTGATTTGGCCGGCCTTGTTTGCATTGTCGCTCTTTTGTGTTTGGCTCATGATTGTTTCATTTTGGGTGCCCTGTGTCTTGTAGCCTCTTGTGCCACAAGAGAAGTAATGTACAAACCTTCTCAGATGTTTTTTGGCTTTTCTGTTGTTGAGCTTTGTTGTATCTGTCTACAGCATCCCTTTGTTGGTGTGAACAAACCAGATTAGAAGAGGAGGGGGATAAACCTCTAAGCAAACCAACAACTACAACTTTAAAAATGAAACAGCTCAAGGCTTCAACCATAATAATAAAGAGAAAAGAGGAAATTAGATCCCCCTATTCGATACCCTTATAACTATTGAATAAACTAGAGGGGGAGTAATTAATCACCACCTAAAAGGTAGGAAGCGAAACAAATTGCCAAGAAATCTCCAAAAAAATATCTCTAAAACCAAAATCTTTAAGAACTTTAATAAGAAAACCCCAACTCACACGGTCATAAGCCTTCATAAGATCAAGCTTGAGGAGAATCCCTACTCTCGTTTTGCATCTCAATGAGTGACTGTTCTCGTAAAAAATTGCAATAGAATCAATAATTTTCCTCCTATGAAAAAAAAACATTTTTCTTAGGAGAAATAATCATTGAGAGGACCAGCTACAATCTTAAAGCCATAATTTTGAAAAATATTTTATAAATAGAGTTGTAGAGACTAGTCTATCTGAAAGTATCAAAATAATTAGCCCCCATGAAACTAGGGACAAGAACAATTAAATCGGCATTGAGTTCCTTGAGAATCCTTCTACAACCAAAAAATTCCTTAGCTGGATCATAAATATCTTTTTCCACAATCTCCCAGAAACATTGGAAGTAGAAAAAAGGAAAAGCATCTGGACCCAAGCCTTGTTATATTCAAAAGAGAACACCATATTTTTAATTTTATCATCAAAGGGGATGGAATTGAGAATTCTATTAGTATCATCTTTAATAACATTAGGTATAACATCCAAAAAAATTCTCCACATCACCACTCAGAGGCAATCCTTCCTCAAAGAGGCGATTGGAGAAAAAACTAGCAACTGCCACATTAATGTGCTTTTCCAAATCCAATAGCGCACAGTTCTCATTGGTGGACGAGATCCAATTAGAAGCCTTATTTTTAAGAGTGGAAAGATGAAAAAATATACTATTCTTATCCTCGCATCGCAACTATAGAGATCTCTCTATATTTGTTAGCATAATTCTTCCTCCTTTGAAATGAGGTTATGGAGACAAGCCAGCAAGGAATTTTTCTAGTCTAGGATACTGCAACTTTAACCATCTTTTTTGAATGGAATCTTACACAACCTTGAGATCCCTTTAAATGATTTTCTTCTCAGAAAAGATATGAACAAAACAAGTATCATTCAAAATAATAACCTTAGCTTTGACCAATCTCATTTTTTTAGAAACTCAAAACATAGTCGTATTGTTAGTCCTGACATTCCATCATTTTCTAATTCTATAGAACAGGTTAGGTTGCTTGAGCCACATTTTCTCAAAGTGAAAGGAAAAAAGAATTTCCTTCCAAGACAATCAAGCAAGAGAGATGGGGAAGTGATCAAATCCAATACGAAAGATCAACTAAAGGGACCACGAGTACAAAACAAAACAGTAATGGGTAATTAGGGCTCTATCCAATATCACTATAGTGTCAAAAAAAAAAATTAATTAATAATCAACACAAAATTTTAAATGAAAATTACAAACATTATTGACTAGGAGAAAAATAGTTACAGATGTAGAAATGAATCTCTATTTTTTTCCTTTTTTCACTTTGTCTTTGTTAACAAGTCGTGTCTCTTACATGCTTTGTTCTAAATCACTACTGCATCTATCTTCTCAATCCATTTACCACACAACCCTAGCAGGCTCATCTATTTCTGGTTTTCCTTGTCCATGCTTCATATCCTTTTCCATGATCTCTACCCTGTCTGTATTCATGCACTGGGCATCAATTTCTTATCATCTGTTCTTTATTTCCTCCACACGCTTTTCTGGCTATCCCTTTGTTTTTGAATCTCATAGGTTTGATGTCTTCTACTCTACACACTCTCCTTCCCTTTGTAATTAAAAATATGTTGATCTTCCCACACAATGTTATTATTTTTCCTTACTCATAAATCCCTTTTCACCTTTCAGTTTTTCTCAATCATTTTGGCGCACCCTCTCTTCTTTTTCGGATTTCTATTTTGTTTTATTTTACATAATAATTATTTCCCATCTTTTCAAATCCACATGTGGCCCCACGCCTTCATTCTTATTCTAGTTTTTTTTTGTTTAACATCCAAACTCTTCATTTACCCCAGACACCTCTTCGCCACGCCTCCATCCCACACTGATTGATATGCCTGCAATATGTTTCAATTATTTTATTTAAACTACCTATCACTTTAAACTTACTTGGACAATATTTCTTATTGTTTGTTCATTTCACCTCATATTTGACTCTCCTTAGCTTTGTTAGTGTTGTTAATTTTCTTCAAAGAATTTAATTACTCAAATAAAACACTTACAAACTTATAAGCTAAAATTTATCAAAATAAAGATAAGAAATGAAAATCCTCATTTTAATATTTCAAAATTGAGGTTTGGTGCAAGCTATTTGTGCCCCCTCCCAGATGCCCCTGCATCAATTTGTGTTTGATATAATTGTTAAAACATTTATATGTAACATATGCTTTATTTATTATGTAGTGAAAGCATATTTCAATTTCAATGGTCCTTGGATTATAATTCATATTATGTATGAATTGATTTAAATTATATGTATGTAGAATTTCAATACAAGCAAGTAGTTATTTGTGTGTGTGTGTGCATTTATTCCAATAATATGTTTTCTTAACTAGAAGAGATTCTATAGAGCCAAACCCCATCTCAAAACTCCACACCACAAAGCCCGAAACCCCCTCCACTTTATGAAGCTTTAATTAAGAGAAACAAAATATGAAAACATAGCCACATTATTGGTAGTATAGATTATTTCGCAATGAACTGAATAATTCCCATACATTAAATATTCAATACTGAAGATGTAAGTCATCATCGATTCCATGAAATAAGTCAATATCAATTGACGCGGCTGTAATAGTGGTATGTGCACTGACAATAAAAATGTCTATAAAGTTTTATGTGATAAATGAAAACCATATGAATATCAATTGATATCAATAGGTATACACCTTAACAATGATATACATCAATTATATGTTGTAGCTAGCTATATTTGTGTTATATTGTTGTTAAATCATTTATATGTCACACGTGCATTATGTATCATATACTGAAAACATATTAAAGTTTCAATGGTACTTATAAGATTACAATTCAAATTATATAGGAATTGAGTTAAATTATAAAAACAAATTAAATCATATGCATGTAGCATATCAATACAAGCAAGTGCAATTATGTGCATGTGTGGGGGGGAGAAACTAAATTCCAAGAATGTAGTTTTTATCTAGAAGAGATTCGACATAATGAATGCCCATCTCGGAGCTCTACACCACAAAGCCCCCACCCCCTCCGTTTGATAGAAGCTCTAATTAAGGGAATGAATAAATGTTCAAATATAGAGAGATTATTGAGAAAATATATTTTTTCACAATGAATTGAATAATTTCCATATATTTCATATTTAGTATTGAAGATATGAGTCATCATTAATCACATCAAATATGTTGATGCAAATCTAGATAGATTCTATGCATAGAAGGAGGAGAAGTGGTATTATAATTGAGATTAAATAAAACAAAGACAGATCTTTCATTTACATATCTATAAGTATGCCTTAATCCAATTATTTAATTAAATTTAACTTTTTATAATGCACTTAAAAACTAATTCAGAAAAGTGCTAGTCCTAGTACAAAATGAGGTAGTATCAGATAACAATCTGACAGAAATCATGAGAAAAAGGTTACAAACGATAGATATCAATGTGTTTTTAAAAGTTTCTTATAAATCTTACTATATTTCAAAATAGACTAAATTGTCAATAACAAAATTGTAATTTTTCTAATGATTCATTATACATTTTTTCTTATTTATTAATTGACTATTTAGATGTTGAAAAATGAAGATAATATTTAAGATTAAATTATCTGTCACAGAACAACATTATTTTCAATTAAGTATTCGAATGAAGAAATATACTGCTGAAAATCTCAACCATATAAAACAACAATAAATAAGTATATTATAAGGAAATGTGAATCTTACTGTTAGAAATTCTCTGCAAAACTTGTAATTTTAATTCTACCTTCGCACTTTCACTTTTGAAAGGTCCATGTGGAGATGTCTCTGTCATAGTAATTCAACCAAGGTCTCATCACTGATATATTCCAAAGCATACTTATTGATACACAAATATACTGATATGTTTCTCTTTATCGATCGTTTGCAAACTACTTTGGACCAGCACACGATTGGATGCAGTCAGATTTTAGGAAGCACAAATTGAATAGTCTAATTGAAGGATGAATGATCAACAGGGGGGAAGATCTTTGGGAGGAGGAAGAAGAGATTGAGATCTGCCACCATTTCCATTTAAAACAACCCACGCCATCTTCAATCCCCAGCTGGTATGCAGCTCGAGATGACAATGCATGAACCACACTCCTGCAAAAAACATACATACAATCGGATATATGTTTATACGAAAGAAGCACAAATCTTTGAACCAGATGAGCGATTGAAGCTAACATTACGTAATGATATTAATACCTGGATTATCAGCTAGGAATCTGAGAGCCACCCAACCTCCACTGGGAACTCCAACTGTGTTTCTCTCCGGAGGATCCACCAGATTAAAGTTAGATGGGTCAGTGCTTGCATTGTAGTTTCCCATACCCTGACCCACTATGAAGAAGTTGAAGCCGTGCAGATGCAGAGGATGGCTCTCGAAGGTCGCAATGCTGGTGTCCTGCAGAACTAGCTGTACGCTAGTGTTAAAGGGAAGCACTTCGACTCTGGTGTCGTTGAGGGTCTGTGTGTTGTTAGGCGGCGTGCCGGTGTAGTTGAAAGGAAATGGCGGATTGTCAGGGAAAGTGGTATTGTAAACTCCATTGGACTGATTAAAGTAGTATGCTTGAAGAAGAGCGGTGGTGGGAAGAATGAAGGATATGTTGTTAATGGAGGCTGCAAATTTGGTACCGTTGGGGCCTTGACATGTCTGTCCTTGGGGACACGGATTTAGCCCCAACCCGACTGTGAATAGGAACTGTTTATCCATCTTCTGAGGGACAGCTGCTGCAGGAAATTTCGGATTGCCCAAGCTTCTCATCTTTTGGCTAAAATTGGCGGCAAAGGAGGTATCGTTGGGGGCTGGAAGCGTCGGTTTCATCATAGGAAGAGAGGATGAGGATGAATTAACTGCTGTCGCATTGGAAGTTACATACTCTAAAATTCCAGCACTGGTTGAGTTATCAAAAGCTGCTGTTCCCGTAGCGAATGGGCCTGCTAACATGAGGAATGTGGCATTGGGTGGCTGAGACATAGCTGTCAAGAGGACGTTGGTAGTCTGACCGGGAGTGATGAGAATAACATTGGTTTGAAAAGGCTTGACATACACAGCATCCGCTTCTACCACAGTCAATGTGTGGTTGGCTATTGCGAAAAACAGGTCACTATTGAGTGCAGCATTAACTATACGCAGTAGGTAAGTTTTCCCAGGGTTCACTTTGAGCCTGAATGTATCTGCATTACACAACACAGGAAACCTTTGTTACATTTACATTTAAACAAATGAACAATAGCGACCAGTCTAGTTATGTTTCATCCATTTTAATACCCCGCCCTCACCGTTGGTAGAGCAGTTATACATAAGTCCAGGGAGCCCGTTGATGGTATATGCATCTGACACATTAGCTTGCGCACCACTTTGCATTGCTTGATTGATAACAGTCTCAGTGTCTGCATTCCACCACTCCCCTGCAATTTGCAACACATTATCAACAGCAGTATTTTCATTGTAAATTTAGGACTATGTACGTACAATGGCAACACATTATCAACGAGTACTGAAGGGCATACCGAAAACAATAGGCACTTCCTGGTGTGGGCGAGGGAATGGGTAAGAAGCATTCTTCTTGGGATAGATGATAATGGGCCCATGTATGCTTGCTCGCAACCATGAGATGTGGGCATGCCACCACAGTGTTCCTCTCTGCCTTTTGACAATAAACTTGTACACATAACTTTGCCCGGTTTGAATTGGACACTGAGTGACATAAGCAGGACCATCCGCCCATCCAGATCTAAGCTGCCGAATTCCATGCCTGAGCGATTCATAGGAATTCATTAGGTGCACCCACTAAAGGGACATCAGCATATAATATTATTTTTATTAAGTAAATAACTGAGTAGCGGGAGCAGAAGAGATACCAATGTATGCTAATATTGTTTTTAACATTATTTGTTACTTTGATAACCACGCGATCTCCTTCTCGAGCAACTACTGGAGGCCCCGGATATTGCCCGTTGACAGTCAAGAGAGCTTTCGTGGTGCAAAGACGAGTCACATTCGTCATTTGGATCTGTGGATATTTAGAACAAAGAATCAATCACGGCTATCTGTAAAAATTTAATACTTTCCTAAACAATAAAACATTCAACTCATTCCATAGAATTATATAACCCACAGTGAAATTGTAGCGCCGTGTGATCACAGCATGTTTCGCTGAAACAAATTGAATAGTGAACCACAATGCCAAAAGTGGCAGCACGAGGCGGCCATAAAATGTCTGCATTGCTAGAATCGTACAATACTTCCTCTTTCAGAGTCTGATCACAACTTAAACAGGCTAAAATGCCAAATTGTTTCTGAACTGAGATGTGAAAATCTGTTTCTTTGTGTTTGTATATATAGATACACGAATTAAATCAGCTGTTGTTGGGTAGGTTGGTAGGCAATACTGATATTTTAACACGAGTATAAATCGACATGAACAAGTATTGTTAGCAACTGTATTAATCTATTTCATTTTCTTGACTTTTAATGATTCACATGTACTCTTCGTCGTTTTTGTTTGTTATGGAGATAAGGTGGGGCTTTCTATCCGGAGTGGCAACCAAGTAAACGATTCGCCCGATGAATACACCATCTTTTCCATTGTCATTAAAATCCATGAAATGTAAACCTATTTTGGTATACCAACCACTGCTCATATTTTTGTTATTGGGAATTTTTGAGTTACTGGGTTCACATCCGTTCGTTCCAGACTGGTCTAAGCCTCCACTCCCGGTCTTCGAAGCAACATCGTTTACCCATGCGGGACTACGAAACTTTAACTCCTTTTAGCTTCTAGGATCACATGAAATGATTGCATGATTAGAATTTCAGTAAACATAAATCAAACGAGACCACTCCTAAAAACACTCTGATGTTTTCTCAATCTTCATTTATGATTGTCATATCTACATGATGCCAATCAACTTCAAGCATCCGATCTTGCTCATGGATGTGACGATATAGCTCCTATATATATTTTTAGCTCATTGTTAATCACACACCACACCCTAATTTCCCAATGGAAATTACTGAGCCCCGTTTTGGAGGTTGGTCTAATCCTCATTCATTTGAATTAGGTCCTATATTTGTGCATGTGTGGTCCCTTCATTGGAAAACCATAGTTATGTTAATAAGTGATTTGAGAGTGTTTGTTTTCGCATATAGATTTCCCTTGTGTTTCTCCCATGCCTGCGACATTCAGTCTAACCTCCTCACCCAAAGTTATGATTCCTAGGCTACCTTCTATGTTAGTAATTTGAATACACATGTAATTAGTGTTTATATGTCACAAATTAAATTTACTATAATGTTCAATGTTCATGTTTGTGGGTGTGCCATGAGGTCTTGTTTTGTGAGTAACAAGTCAGAATCAGGGCCAAGTGGCTAAATAAATTGGTTTGCAATCGATTTCATTCTCCTCATTTTTCACATATTAGTCGATCTAGTTGTGATCAATGTTAATCATAATATACATTCAAAGCCCTTATCCTAACCCATCTCATGTTCTAGTGAGATAGGGATTTAATAAATAAAAAATGATAATTGAAAAAGATTCTAGTGTATTATATGTTGTCACACAACCAGTGTTTCTTTTGTATCAATACATGTGGCTAGAGCAGATGATTAAAAATGCAATTATAATACTTCTATGAGTCTTGACATAAAATAATGGAGATATACAACTACAAAAATGTGCATTATTAAATCTTTACTATACTAATATAAAGTGCATCCATTCATTTACAATTTATATGTTCAATTCTCTATAACACTAAAAAAAATTACTATACCTTAGAATTGGTTTAGTGACCAATTATTTAAATGAACTACTAGTTCATATAGATATATCATTAGATCTATCATTTATTAGCGTTTAGCAACTCTTGGGAGACTTGGTACTAGGAAATTGTTAAATATTCAAGGAAAATTGTGATGTCCCACTCACAATTAACTATTATTTAACAGTCACATTCAAAAAATTGTGAAAAACGTTTTAGTAATTTCATTCATCACTCCTATAGGTCTAGCATGAAATGAAGTGAGGAAACCTAGAAAATATATTGCAAATAGAATCTAGATATTGTCTTAAGTTTATCATGATCTATGATAGTAACCACAAAAATAATTAGGGAAAAAAAACCCATTTCATTCATTTTTACTTCTTAAATATACGTCATTTTGGCTAAAATATATACCTTTGTGGCACTTGCAAAATTAAATTTGGTGATTGTAGGGGCTTATCAACCACTAATGGAATCACGAGCATTGCAAAAGGATAGGCGACATTTATTAGAGATATTTAGCATGCTATTATTCATTATATCTCTTTCTATAATTAAAATAATTATTTTAGCTACGCTTACTTGATATGTTAGATCTTTTTTCCTATTATGAACCATGTCATATTGTTGGCACAATAGTGAGCTTTTGAAATATGGACCACACTTTTGAATGGTTTGAAAACTCATACACCTTGTAATTCTTTTGCCTATGCATCTTTATTTGATTTTAAATGGTGATTCAAAGTGTTTCAAAGCCTACATGAAATCGATAATACCTATTCACATCATCTTCAGTTTAGAGCATTTCCCCTCACAGAATCATGTTGAGGATTTATAAGGTTCTTAAACCTTCATATTGTCCAAAACCAATACTTGCTTTTTTCTCTCTTTCATGTCAAATATTTTGTAAACATTTTAACTTGATGCATGAGACACTTCTTCATTGTTTGTGTTTGCATATTGAGAGTATTGAGGTAAACATCCCTTAAAGTAGGTGGATGGACGAAATCCTGACAAGTTGATAAGCATATAGGAAAGTTAAACTCCTAGAAGGAAGCATGGGGACCGAGGGAATCTTAAAAGTCCAACTTTAAAAGTTATTAAAAGGGCCTTTGAATATTTTAGAGGATTGAGGAAGGTATTAAGGGAAGGCCAAGTCTAAAGGTTGAAGAAATAGACTTAGAAAATGTTCAGAGGACAAGGGATTAGGATATCAATTTTAACAGGTAAATGGTATTTGGGATGGGAATGTCCAATGGTCCAACTTGAAAGACTCAATTTTTTTTAAAGGTGATGTATTAGGAGGTTAGGATTGACGAGAAAGATGTGACATAAACTGAAACTTTGAAACTATATGAATTTGGCAAATATAGAAAACACCGAGGAAATCAAGTAGAGAGCTCTCATACTTAAATTTTATGGAAATTTGATATTTTTTAATATATGAGGGGATTAAAAATAACTACAATAAGTTATAAATCATAAATTAATACCCACATAGATGTTTCTTAGATTGATTACAAGTAATGGGTCAAATAGGGTTAAACATACAAAAGGGAGGGGACTCAAGAAGTATTGTGGGATCACCCGTGAAGAGGGACAAGAACAAGAAGAGGAACAAGACACAAAAGGAAAGGAACGACAAAAATCTAAGTAAAATTAGAAGAAGAAGGTCAATGAGAAGGAGAAGGAAAAGTAGAAGAAAGGCAATAAGAAGAGGAAAAATTACATGAAATTAAAATATCTAATACAAATATAGTGTGGTATTAATAGTAGGTCAAATAAGAGTATATCACAGAAGATAACATAAAACATTTTGAAGAATAAGTATCTGATCATTATACCTATTTCATTATTACAATATATTACCCTTTTACATGAATATTGTGACAAAATATGTAGCTTGATAATTCTTCTTGCCAAAGAGCTTCCTTATTTTTGGCGCTAAATTTTTTTTTGATTTTATGGTACTTGAATATTCATGTCAAACACTATATTTTTTTGTTGGGCACTGGGGTCACCATTCGTATTTTCCTTGTTGACCTTGGTGGCCTCTACAATATCCCTTTTTAAAGTAATTAATGCATTTAATACACTGCATGAGTTCTATGAACACAAATTTCTAAGTTAGTTTAGTGCACTTGTTCCCTTGAGTTGAGTAGTCCTACAAAGTGGGGGAAAAATTTAGTGTCGTAAACTACACCTAGTGCATTAATGACACTTATGCAATAGGCTCGGTGTGTTTATAATAAAAAATAATAATCAAGATACTATCATTCCAGCATCATGGATTTTAAAGATGAAGCATTAGCAACCCCTAATCCAAATGTGGGATTGATTTGGTCAAATGGGAGAGTGGTGAGCATACATGTATGTAGCGCACAAACGTCCCGAAATGATTTTAGATTTAAATTGGATATATTCTACATCGAGCCTCTTTTGATGCATGTCCCTTCTTTTGGGCACATTCAAAATGGCTATTCCCACTCATTTTGAGCAGAAAAACTCTTCTTTCTCTTTCATTTTGCAACATTCACACTCTCGGATATCTATCTCTCACACTAGTAATAAAACTCTACCAAAATCTGCACTCATGAAAATAAAAAACAATTATTATCTTGCTTACAATCGTGCCATTATTTCAAGAGAGGGGTCTTTCCTATGTAATGTTTTCCTTTCTCTCTTATCTCTTGTATGTATTTTTTTTCAATATAACATCATGTCACTAGTCTCTAAATGTATTTATTATCTATTTGAATTAATCAAATTAACATTTTATCTCAAATAATAGTGGGTTTCCTCCATTAAGAAGAGTTTGTTTCTATTGCACAATCTAATCTTTTATTTTATCCAATCTATGTATCTAGTTGTCTATGGAGGTATAAACATAGAAACAGGGGTTTGAATAAGGCAAACCCCTATACAACCCCAACATGTTGCCCTATATGAGTGTGTGTTGGTGATGAATAGTTTCATAGTGCATGAGATTCTTTTTGGTGTGACTTTTGGTGCTTTTCTATTTTTTGTTTCTACATATGACACCGCAATGTGTAGATGTCCCTCTGGCACATTGGTATCCAAGGCTAAGGCTTCACCAGTTCATGGGTAAAGTATGCATTTATAGAGATTTCTTTTTCTATAATCAAAATATTTTGACTATTTGATATTCCTTTCTTATGTAGTATTTTATGTTTATAGACATAGTTTAGTTTGTTTCCTTTCTTCCATATCAATCTTCTTGGCTCACGAGAGTGAAAATTAAGTGATGTATCGAAGGTTGGTTTCCTACACAAGATATTTTCATCTCAACGGTAGTAAATACTCTCCTCTACACTCTCTTTTTTAAACATGATAAATATCTAAGAGCATTTGAAGAAGATTCCGAAGTACAATGGAGGCTTCATACATTCAATAAATTCCTTAATCTAGCAATTCCTTTTCATTTAAACCTCCTTCAAAATTTGAAGGATTAAATTGTAGCTTCAAATTAATCCAGGTGATGGCCTTGATGAATATCTCCTCTCTTTGATCAAGCCTGAGTTGATTCACATTATCTCCCCCTTCAACAGTATACTCTTTGACATTTTCATTGACGTCCTCTATATGGGCTCCTCTTCTCTGAGACATCTCCAATGTGTCCATTTTCCATATTAAACCTCTAACTATGTCTGTAATATCGAGCTCAAAGCCTCTTTGTCTTCTTCCTCTTCAACCCTTGTTTCTATATGTCATATTGGCTACCTATAGGTCTTCTTCTTGACACAAATGAACTTCCTCTAATCCTACTTGATGCATGCCAACTTACTAAACAGAATTTCAAATTGGGTATGGTTTATTATTAAGGAAAAAATGGTTTTGAAGGGATCTGAAAACCCTAAGTACAAAGAGCTGCAAATAGAAAACACATAGCCAAACAACAACACAAAAATTACCTAGAATACAGAACCCTAAAATAGTAGGCCAACAAAAGAAAATATAAAACCTAACACAAATTCTTCAGGGCTTTAGCAAACTCAACTTTCATTTGTTCCATATTTTGGGTAATGTTCATCAGATCTTGCAATTCTATGTTTGCTTTAGCTCCCTAGCGTTCTTGAGATGTCCATGGGTTTGAGATGATGGACCTACACTATCATCCTTATTCTAGTTACTCTTCTCGACTAGGTTGATATTAATTGAAATGTTGCCCCCAAACTTCAAAGCCTACATAGTCTACCACTGATTCACAAAAGTTTTATCCCCTTCTACATTGCTGTGAATGGTTTTAAGGCTCATGCTAATAGATTAGTGAGGTTATAATTAATTCTCTTCATCTTGGCTTCAATAGCCCAAGTCTACCTTCATAGTCTTCAAGTGAGCAACATATTTGGTCATGTTTTCTAAGATAGAGAGCATTTTGTCTTTTTCCTCATAAGAGATCACATTGTCAACAGGATCCCTAAACGAATATCGACCATCACCTTGCTCCAAAATAACCACTTTTCTTTTAATGGATTGGATGTTGATATTAACTTGATTGATTTCTAAAAAAGGCTCTTAGGAAATCCTAAACTAGTCTACTATGGCATCCCTATTAATACCCAAAAAATAGCTAGATTCCCAGGGTCACTTCCAAGGAAAGGGGACTATTTTTAAAGATCCCTAGGAAAGGGAGGATTATTAATTCTCTCTTGATTAGCATAATTAAAAGATCAAGGGGAAGGGGAACTCCCAAGAAGCCTTCTCCTCCACCCATCACATTCTCCCTTTCGCCCAAAAAATTCTCCCCTTCCAAATTTTGGTTCTTGTCAACCTCCTCAGCATCTAACTCCTCATCAAGTCATCTAGGAGAATCATGCATGTAAAATTATTTAATTTAACAAATCTTTCTTTTTATACTGAATTTAATGAGATTCTCTTTTTCTTCTCCTCTGACACATTATTCTTGTTTTACTTTGAGGAAGTTTCATCCTTTGTTTGCTAGTCCTCATCCTCTGAATCATCATCACATTCCCCTATATTTCTCTACATACCCTCCTTTGACACCTATTCACCGAGTGCAAAGGGGGATAACCTTGATATTTTCACTTAGAGGAAAATGGGAGGGCATTGAATTGTTCCATAATTAGAAGGATCGAGCCCTCATGAAGATTAGGGTTTCTTTGCTTCTTATTATGTTCTTTAATATTGGCTTCCAAGGATGATAAGAGATAGAATGGAAACAAACGAAGAACTTATTTCTAAAGTGTTTAAGCCGAGAAAAATGACCACCATAGATTTTGGTAAACCACCCATCTAAGGTAAAATATTGTATAAGGACCTTAGCCACACCCACCCAAAGGGGTTTAAGGGTGTCTACTTGGTAAGAAATGTTTGAATTGTTGACAAGATTCAACCCCTCTCCATATTTTAGAAAGGTTTTCACCATGGACTCAGAAGATTTTGCCCTTGAAATTGTTTGTTCCTTCCATAGGCAGCCCAATAAGCTCCACAATCAACTCCTTTGTGAAATCTGAGCTTTTATTGTCATTTCAAAAAAATAAAGTGCATCCATTATCTACCAAAAATCTTTGTTACCTTTGGATCAAAGCCATGAGGATTCTCTAAAAAGGGTGTAACCCCACATTAAGTAAAAATCCACAAATTTTTCTCTTTTATGTGCATTTCGTCAGAGGAAATGCGCTCCTATTGATGTCTCTCCTCCTATTATGGATCCCACATATAAAATAAAAAAGAAATGCCTACCCCAACAACAGTCATAATCAAAGCCCTAAAAACCCCACCATGAATGTCATCAGAGGAAATGGACTCCTATTGATGTATGTCCCCCGCCATGATGGAGCCCACACATAAAATAACAAAGAAATGCCTACCCCACAATTGACCACCCAACAACATAGTCTCAATTGAAGCCCTTAAAAGCGCTATTTGAAATAAGGAAATCTAAAAACCAAGAAACTGGGTACTAATATCACCCACAATCCAACTGGAAATAGTTAGCTAGTGAGCACCAAGGGGGAAAAATACCTAACTATCATCATTAAAACATATCAAATAATGAAGAAAGGATAGGTTGAAAAATATAATCACCCACATAGACAAAAACAAGTTAACCAAGGTGGTTAATATTGTTAAATATCCAGGCAACTGAGAGGGGCTTGAATTAGTTGAAAAACATAAATCAATTTCATGTAACCCTTTTGCACATCTGGAGTAACCAATAGAATTAATTAAGATAGATATAGCATGAAAACATAAACATACAACAAATCACACAATGAACACTAGATATGATGTGGAAAACCCAGAAAGCGAAAAATCACAGAGAATGTTAGTTCTCAATATAAAATATTGGTTTAGGTGACACCAGTTAAGGTAATTTTTACAAAGGGTTTCTCATTGTTAGAATACTCACTTCAAGAGGGCTCATTGCCCAGAAAAAAGGTCGACTACTGAAGAAACAAAAAATGAAAAGAAAGAATCCACCATTGAATCTCAATCTGAAACACCAGACTACTTCTGGTAGCTCAGTACCAATGCACTCTCACATATTGCCAAAAATCAGATCTTTCCTTTCCAATATCGCATTCAATAGAAATGCGACACTTTTTCTATATAAATTCATTTAGATCTTTCTTTTATATAAATACATATATACATGTATATATGTATATATATATACATGTATATATGTATATACATGTATATATATACATGTATATACATGTATATATATACATGTATATATATCTACATATATACATGTATACATATATACATGTATATATATATATGTATATATGTATATATATATATATATGTATCTATACATGTATATATACATGTATACATGTATACATATATCTATACATGTATATATACATTTACACATGTATATATGTATACATGTATACATGTATATATACATGTATAGATACATATATATATATGTATGTATATATATGTATATCTATGTATATATATATACATATATATGTATATATATACATATATATGTATATATATACATATATATGTATATATATACATATATATACATATATATATTGTCTCAGGGAAACATAATCTTCTAAATCGGCCAAGAGAGAGTTCTAAAATAGGTCAACACTAAACCTTATTGTGGTGGGAAGGAATCAGAAGTAAACCATACCACAATGGAGAACAATTGTCAGATCAAAATGTTACATCCATTATAAATTTTGGACCCGAAACATGACTTACACTACACCAAAGCTGCTACACAACCTCAAATTCTAGACTTAATCCAGACCCAAAAATCATTGCCCAATACAATGAAAATAAGAATGGAATCAAGATACACATGAATACAATTAATCAACACCATATCTAATAGACAAAAATATCTAGATTGACAGATCAACTCAATTAACCCATGTTGAAACATAACTTCCAGAGTACCAAAGGTTTCAGGAGTTCATCTTTTGGATCACCAACACCAAGGACATCAAAAATGTTGATTTCACATCCATCTGATAAACCTTGAAATCCTTATAAGCTACAAAAGCCAAAAGCATCCTAATTTCCTCCATCCGAGCAACCAGGCCATATGTCTCGTCAAAATTAATCTCTTCAATCAAAGTGTAACCTTTACAAACCAATATTTCTTTATTTCTCATAACATTTCCAGCTTCATTGAGCTTGTTCTAGAATACCCACTTTGTTCCAATCACATTCTTATATGTCATTTTATTAACTAGTTCCCATGTTGAATTATTCTCAATTGTGTCCAACTCTTCTATCATTACCTTCATCCAATTCTGATAATTGCAAGCTTCTTCTGTTGTTTTCAATTCAATCTCTAAAAGTTAACATAACAAAACTTGTTCTTGAGCTGCTTTGCTTCTTGTGATAATTCCTTTGTTTGTATCTCTGAAAAAACGGTCCACTAAATGATTCTTCTAAACATATCTCAATGTCTTAGATGTAGAAGTTGAAGCTTCCTAATCTTTCTTTTCTTCTTCTCCTTCTTCGATCTTCTCTCCACTTTTTCTGTCGGTCGATTCATCAGACTCATAACCTACCAATTTGTCAGACTCTTTAGAAATGTATTCATCAACCTTCGCATTTTCACTTTCAACAATCTTGTTTAGCCTTATATTACAACGCTGATATGCTTTCCTCTTTGTTGAATATCCTAGGAATATGCCTTCATCTTCTCTATTGTCAAATTTTCCAAGATTATCTTCATCTCTCCGGATGTAGCAGTTTCTTCCAAATACCTTAAAATATTTCACTGTCGACTTTCTACCATGTCATAGCTCATAAGATGTATTTCCATGTATTTTCTTATATAAAATTACGTTAGGATTGTAGACTATAGTATGAAATGCTTCTCTCCAGTAGACTTCTCTGTTGATCACTATTTTGGTTGCATCTTGAATTATTTGGTTCATCCTTTCCACTACACCATTCTGTTGCAGTGTTCTAGGGGAAGATGACTATTTTCTAATACCATGTCTCTCACAAAAGTTGTTGAACTCTTCCGAATTAAATTCTCCTCCTCTATTAGACCTCAAACACTTAATTTTTCTATCAACTTCATTTTCAACTTGAGCCTTAAATATCTTGAATTTCTCTAATGCTTCTAGCTTCTCTCTCAAAAATGCAAACCATGAAATTCTAGAATAATCATCAATCAACAACATGAAATGCTTCTCACCTTGTATACTTCTTGTTTTGGTCGGACCGCATAGTTTTGTGTGCACTAAATTCAACAACCTAGTGGACAAGTGCTCTAAATTATTTTGTATTTTCCTTTCATCTACTTCAAAGTTTACATTCTCTACAAATTTTGTTGGTTTGGTCGAACTCGGTAAATCTCTCACTACACTTGATGAGCTAATCTTCACCAAGTTGTCAAAATTGATATGACATGTCCTTTGGTGCCAGAGTCAGATATCATTGATCTAAGATAACAAACAATTGTTTGCATCTCCTTCCAAGAAATACATGTTCCACCAATCTTTTTCCCTGCTACAATAACAATTTCAGATTCTTTCTAGATCTCACAACCATCATCTTGAAAAACAATGTTGTAACCATTTTCACACATTTGTCCAACACTCAAAATATTAAGATGAAAACCATTAACATAGTAAACATTATCAGTATTGTTCTTTCCATCAAAAGAAATAGAACCAATCCCACAATTTGTGTTGTTTGATCATCTCTGAACCTAACAAAACTACCATCGTACTTTTCAAGTTTCACAAACTTACTTTAGTCATGAGTCATATGATTTCAGCATCCACTATAAATCAATCATTCATTTCTATCTCTTCTAACATGTACAACAGTAGCAACCACCTTAGGAATATCAATCTTTGTTACATCTCTTTTTACCAAAACAAGCAATCACCATCTTCATAATTTAAATCATCATCTAAAATACCAACATCATCTTTGACATAATAGGCTCTCTTATTAAATTTTCCTTTACCTTCTCTAGACCTTTGTCTTGAACCTTTTCCCGAACATCTAGTAGCAATGTGACCAATCTTTTCACATCTAAAGCATTTAAAAGGTAACATACCTTTGTATTTGTCGGTGTCTCTCTTCAGTTTTCTCACAAAGCTTGCTTTCGTCTCATCTAAAATTTCATCTTCTGGATCTTCGTTAGATGCTTTGAAGGTAGACTCGATCTTAGCTTTGTGTTTTCCAAGCTTACCTCTCTCAAATCCTAATAGAGTACCATAAGGCTTCACTCTTGTAAATTTCTTCCGATCATAGGTTTCTTCATTAGTCAAGATCTTATCATTGTAGCTTTCTGGTAGGGACATTAGAATCTTCTCAATTATGTATTCATCCAACAAGCTGACACCAAGTTCTCTGATTTCATTTACCGCACTATCAACCTTATAAAAATCTGTTGTTATATCTTCTCCTTCTTCCATTTTCAAGTTCTCATATCTGTGATTAGTTTTTATCTTCTTTGATAATTTAACTCTGTCACTTCCTTCATAGATATCTCTCAACTTTTTCCAAACCTCATGAGTAGTATTCAATGAAATAATCATTGTCAATTCAATCTTTGATAAAGCACTAAACATAGCATACCGTGCCTTTTCATTCACTTCATAAGCTTGAACCTTATCTAGAGTACTAAGACCATTTTCCGATTGAATATACTAAGTTTCCACTGCTTTCCAAGTGTTGTATCCCAAAGAGATCAGGTAGCCTCTAATCTTTAATTTCCAAAAACTATATTCGGATCCTTCAAAAATAGGAATAGTCAATTTATGTGCCATTGGATCAAGATCTACCTCAAGCAGATAAGCTCTTCTCCAAGTAACCAAATCTCTGATACCAATAGTTGAATATCCGAGCAACTGATAGGGGGAATGAATTAGATGAAAAAATTAAATCAATTTCTTCTAACCCTTTTGCATATCTATAGTGACCAATAAAATTATTTAAGAAAAATATAGCATGAACATATAAACATACAATAGATCACACAATGAACACCAGATATAACGTGGAAAACCCAAGAAGGGAAAAACCATAGAGAATGTTAGTTCTCAATATAAAACACGGGTTAAGGTGACACGGGTTAAGGTGATTTTTACAAAGGGTGGCTCACTGCTAGGATCCTCACTATGAGAGAGAACACTACCCAGAAAAAGGCTCACTATCGAAGAAATAAAGGAATAATTTAGAAAAGAAAGAATCCACCACTGAATCTCAATCTGCAAGACTGGACTGCTTCTGATACCTCAATACCAATGCACTCTCACCCATTTCCAACTATCAGATCTTTCCTTTTCAATCTCGCATATCTTCAATAATAATACCATATTTTTTTATATAAATTCATTCAAATCTTCCTCATATATATATATATATATATATATATATATATTATCTCCAAGAAACATAATCTTCTTAGTTGGCCAAGAGTGAGATCTAAAATAGGTCAACGCTAAACATTCTTATGGTGGGAAGGAATGAGAATTAGATGATACCACAATGAACAATAATGATCATATCAACATGTTACATCCATTACAAATTCCAGAACCAAATCATGGCTCATACGCTACACCAAACCTCGAATTCTGGACTTAATCTATCTCCAAAAATCATTGCCCAGTAAAAAAAAAGAATGGAATCAAGATACACATGAATACAATGAATCAACACCATATCCAATAGATAAAACTATCCAGATTGCCATCAACTCAATTAACCCATGCTAAAACACAACTTTTATAGCACCAAACGTTCCAAGAACACATCAACTGGATCACCAACACCAAGGACATCAATGACAACCATTATGTTGACTTTGAAATGACAACCAGTGATAATCATCATCATCACATTTGCAACGAATATCAAGTTTCATATTGTCCTCAATGTTAGGGGGAAGAGGGTCAATCCCATTCCAATAAAATCCTTGTCTTTGGAATGCACCAATATTTTCAAAAGCATCCGCAAGAGAATTACCTTCCCTAAAAATATCATAAATATACAAACTATCAAAATCCTTGATAATGTTTAACACAACCTTCACCAAATATTTAATGGAACAACTTGAAGTATGTAATAAGTTTAAACAATTAATTATGTTGAGTGAATCATCCTTAATCTAAACCTTCCAAGAACCAAGATCAAGAGCTAACTTGAAGGAATTAAAAATAGATGAGGCTTCAGCCAGGTGGTTGGACTTGATTCCCAAAGGGAGTGCCATTTGCAAAAGGAGCCTGCCATAATCATCACTCAGCACACCCCACAACTAGTTGGCCCAGGATTCCCCTTAGCTGCCCCGTCAAAATTAACCTTCACCGAATCAAAAAATGGAGTAGACCATTTAACATTAGTTCTAGAGGTTTTAACATTTCCCAAAGTTCTAGAAATATCAAAATTTGAACCCCAATTAATAGGAGACTACTGATCTGAAGCATTAATATATATAGGAGGCAAGCCAAGATTAACATCCTTAAGTACAATCTAGAAATTATCCTTTACAACTGTACGAATCCTCTAAAACACCACCTTAAAAGGGAGAAGTACATCCCTAAAGACACAGTTGTTTCTCTTGTTTTCAGATCTACATAGACACATGAGGCATAATCAAAGACCAAAGTAAATTCAAAGATAGATTAAGAGAAGGAGGGGACCAGTGAGACCACATCTCCCCGACAGAGGAAAGGAAGACCCAATTAAAATTCTAGGTGGCCAAGATAAGAGACCAAAATTATCTGGTAAAACAACACTCCATAAAATGATAATTGACACTCTCTATTTATGCAAATAACAAAGAAGGCATTTATTAACAGGAAAAATACCATGCTTACAAAGGTTATCCAAAGTAAGAATCTTAGTTTGAATCAAGAACCAGAAAAAGATGTTAATCTTAAGAATCAACTTACAATTCCAGATTGAAAATCCCATAGAGAAAAGGTCAACTTAGGATGATAGGGAAGGGAAAAGGCTAAGGTGGAAAAAAAAAATCCAAAGGGTGGAGGCCCCCAAATAATATGATCTAGAAAAGAAGCCATGAAAGGAATATGCTAGAAGCTCAAAAAATTGGAGCTCACCTAGACCTCGATCAATCACTAAGGTTCCTTCGACTATCATTAGTAAAGTAATGCACCATCTTATCACCAAATTGGGCCAAGAAAGCCTCCCTAATTGGTCTAAAGGAAGGGACCTCGAAAATAGGGGAATCTCCAATCCACCAATCATATAAAAATTCAATGCTCCATCCATTCCCTAGAATCCATCTAATACCCTCAGAGAGAATACATATGGCCTTGATCAAATTATTCCAAAGCACCATCTTAGTAGGGTGAGAAAGAGCCTCCAAGAGTTGCCCCAAACCAGGCATGGCCTGGGCATATTTACAGCTATAATCTTACACCAATCCAAATCTCCAAAGAAAAGTCTTTGTAATTACTTAGCTGACAAAGCAACATTGAAATCCTCAAGCTTTTTGATACTCAAACCACTAGATTTATAAGGCAAGCAAACTTGGTCCAAGAAGCCAAATGAATACATTTACTATCTTCTGTGACAAACAAGAGAAAGCATTTCTAAATATTTTCAATTCTTTCATAAAAAATTGAGGGAGTTTTAAAAAGGTTCATAGCATACACCAAAATATTCTAAATCAAATCCTTGATCATTTGAACTTTACTCGCTTGACTAAGATGCATAACTTTCCATCTAACAAGTTTTGAATTGAATCTATCAATCAACCCATTCCAAAATAAATTATGAATCACATTACTATGAAGCGGGAGACCAAGATAAGTTGTAGGAAGATCCTCAATTTTACAACCCAAAATATCAACAATTCTTCTCTGTCTAAGAATAGGAGTGTTAAATAAGAATAAAGAGCTCTTCTCAAAACTAACTTTTTGACTCGAGTTAGATTCATACCTAACAATATAGGCTTCAAAGATCTTACTTCTCTAATTCAAGAGTATCTCAAAATCAAAGTATTATCAACAAATTATTAATGTGGAGGGCATATGAAATAAACTTTGAAATAAGCGAAGGTGGGAGAAGTGATTGTGGGGGCGGTAGGGCATGTGTAGGGGAGGACGAGGACACTAACTCTTATGACGATGAAGGCAGCAAGGAGTGGTTGGTCGCAGGGCTTGCTATGCCAAATGGGTCGTTGTTTTGGGTGGTTCATTTTGTTTTTGGCTAGGCAGGTGTTATGATGGGCATGGACTGGTTTCTCCTTAACATAGCGGGTCTCCGTGTTTTTTCACCTTCTTTGTGCCCTATGGCGGTAGTTGCAATTCTTTCCTATGGATCTGGAGTGGTGGTGGCCTTTGGGTGGTGTTGGGAGGATGTTGTGGGAGTTGTAGATTCTCTCATGTCTTTTTTTTTGCTCCCAGGTTTGCTACTCTATCGTGCGTGATGGTAAGTGTGGGCTTGGTCTGTGATGAACCAGGATGGGAAGTTGTTATTATTTTTTTGAACAGCGCTAGTAGTTGTTTCTATTCTCCCTCCCTGTTCTTTTTCTCCCTTTCTTTCCTTGGATCTCATTGAGAACCCTCACCGGTAGTTGGGTGTTCGATCCAGGAAATTGCTAGAGCTTGGCTTTGTGCAGTCATTTTGGTGGGAGTTTTTTTTCTTTTGGGTGTGACCAGACCCTTGTTTATTTCCTTGTCTCATCCTGGTTGTGAGTCTCTTCTACTCTTCCCTCTTTTCTTGGTTCTCCGTTGGCTTTGGGTTGCCCTACTATTGAGGTGGAGGGGTTGCTTGTGTGTTGGGTTGTGCAAGGATTGCTTAAGCAGTGGGTCTTCTCTCCTCAGTGTCCTATTGAGGTGCCTCTTTCTCCTTTTGAGGTGGAGACAAGGTATCAGGGAGTGGTTCAGCTTCTGCGAACTGCGAATGGACTTTGTGTATGGTTGGCTTGATTTCCACTCTTGCCTATAGAGGTGGCTCTTTCTCCTATTGAGGTGGAGAGAAGGGGTGAGGGAGCTTTTTGAATCCTATTGATGCTCGTGTTGCTAGTTGTGGGTGCCTGTCAATCCTTCCATGGTGACCGTCACAGTTGGGTTTGGGTTTCCTTTATTAACCCAGCTTCATAAGTTGCTTTGTGGGTTGAGGGAGCCTATAAAAACCCTCTTGTTCTTTCCTTTAAAATGTTTAGGGTGCTTTTAAAAACCCCGTTTCCCAGATTGTTGTTTTCAGGTTGTTTTATTGTGATCTGGTTCCTGTCTGGTTGTTGGATCCGTGTAAAACCCATTTTTAAGGTTGAGGGAGCCTGGAAAAAACGTATTGTTTTTCTTTCACTCAGGGGTTGGCTGGATGCTAGTAGTACGCTATCAAGTTGTGGGATCCTCTTAAAACCCATTCTCAAGCTTGTGGGAGCTACCGATTCTCTCATGTCTATTTTTTTGCTCCAAGGTTTACTGCTCTATCGTGTGTGATGGTAAGGGTGGGCTTGGTCTGTGATGAGCCAAGATGGGAGGTTGTTATTATTGTTTTTGATAGCGCTGGTGGTTGTTTCTATTCTCCCTCCCTATTCTTTCTCTCACTTTCTTTCCTTGGATCACATTGAGAACCCTCACCCGTAGTTGGGTGTTCGATCCAAGGACTTGCGAGAGCTTGGCTTTGTGCAATCATTTTGGTGGGAGTTTTCTTTTCTTTTCGGTGTGAGTAGACCCTTGTTTATTTCCTTGTCTCATCCTTGTTGTGAGTCTCTTCTGCTCTCTCCTATTTTCCCGGTTCTCTGTTGTCTTTGGGTTGCCCTCCTACTGAGGTGGAGGGGCTTCTTGTATGTTGGGTGCTACAAGGATTGCTTAGGCAGTGGGTCTACTCTCCTCGATGTCTGATTGAGGTAGCTCTCTCTCCTTTTGAGGTGGAGACAAGGTATGAGGGAGTGCTTCAACTTCTGCGGGCTGCAAATGGACTTTGTGGATGGTTGGCTTTCTTTCCACTCTTGCCTATAGAGGTGGCTCTTTCTCCTATTGAGGTGGAGAGAAGGGGTGAGGGAGCTTTTTGAATCCTAATGATGCTCGTGTTGCTGGTTGTGGGTGTCTGCCAATCCTTCCATGGTGACCGTCATAGTTGGGTTTGGGTTTCCTTTCTTAACCCATCTTCACAAGTTGCTTTACGGGTTGAGGGAGCCTGTAAAAACCCTCTTGGTCTTTCCTTTAAAAGCTTTAGAGTGCCTTTTAAAAACCCTATTTCCCATTTTTTTTTTCTGGTTGTTTTACTATGATCTGGGTCTTGTCTGGTTGTGGGATCTGTGTAAAACCCATTTTTAAGGTTGAGGGAGCCTAGGAAAAACCTATTGTTTTTCATTCGGTCAAGGGCTGGATGGATGCTAGTAGTACCGTGTCTGGTTCTTGGAGCCTCTTAAAACCCATCCTCAAGGTTGAGGGAGCCTATAAAAACCCTTGGTATTTTTCTTTTTTAATGGATAGGCTGGATGCTGGTAGTTTTCAATGGCCCAATTTGGCCAGTTTGTGTTTTCGATTAGGCTTAGGTTTTGCTGTTAGTGATCTGGAGACTCTGCTATAGGTTAAGGGAGCCTGGTAAAACCCAAATGTGTGGGTTGGGGTGCTAGTTAAACCCTCATTTTCGATTTCTCAGATCTATAAGGTGGTTTAGATCTGTTGATTTGGCCGGCCTTGTTTGCATTGTCGCTCTTTTGTGTTTGGCTCATGATTGTTTCATTTTGGGTGCCCTGTGTCTTGTAGCCTCTTGTGCCACAAGAGAAGTAATGTACAAACCTTCTCAGATGTTTTTTGGCTTTTCTGTTGTTGAGCTTTGTTGTATCTGTCTACAGCATCCCTTTGTTGGTGTGAACAAACCAGATTAGAAGAGGAGGGGGATAAACCTCTAAGCAAACCAACAACTACAACTTTAAAAATGAAACAGCTCAAGGCTTCAACCATAATAATAAAGAGAAAAGAGGAAATTAGATCCCCCTATTCGATACCCTTATAACTATTGAATAAACTAGAGGGGGAGTAATTAATCACCACCTAAAAGGTAGGAAGCGAAACAAATTGCCAAGAAATCTCCAAAAAAATATCTCTAAAACCAAAATCTTTAAGAACTTTAATAAGAAAACCCCAACTCACACGGTCATAAGCCTTCATAAGATCAAGCTTGAGGAGAATCCCTACTCTCGTTTTGCATCTCAATGAGTGACTGTTCTCGTAAAAAATTGCAATAGAATCAATAATTTTCCTCCTATGAAAAAAAAACATTTTTCTTAGGAGAAATAATCATTGAGAGGACCAGCTACAATCTTAAAGCCATAATTTTGAAAAATATTTTATAAATAGAGTTGTAGAGACTAGTCTATCTGAAAGTATCAAAATAATTAGCCCCCATGAAACTAGGGACAAGAACAATTAAATCGGCATTGAGTTCCTTGAGAATCCTTCTACAACCAAAAAATTCCTTAGCTGGATCATAAATATCTTTTTCCACAATCTCCCAGAAACATTGGAAGTAGAAAAAAGGAAAAGCATCTGGACCCAAGCCTTGTTATATTCAAAAGAGAACACCATATTTTTAATTTTATCATCAAAGGGGATGGAATTGAGAATTCTATTAGTATCATCTTTAATAACATTAGGTATAACATCCAAAAAAATTCTCCACATCACCACTCAGAGGCAATCCTTCCTCAAAGAGGCGATTGGAGAAAAAACTAGCAACTGCCACATTAATGTGCTTTTCCAAATCCAATAGCGCACAGTTCTCATTGGTGGACGAGATCCAATTAGAAGCCTTATTTTTAAGAGTGGAAAGATGAAAAAATATACTATTCTTATCCTCGCATCGCAACTATAGAGATCTCTCTATATTTGTTAGCATAATTCTTCCTCCTTTGAAATGAGGTTATGGAGACAAGCCAGCAAGGAATTTTTCTAGTCTAGGATACTGCAACTTTAACCATCTTTTTTGAATGGAATCTTACACAACCTTGAGATCCCTTTAAATGATTTTCTTCTCAGAAAAGATATGAACAAAACAAGTATCATTCAAAATAATAACCTTAGCTTTGACCAATCTCATTTTTTTAGAAACTCAAAACATAGTCGTATTGTTAGTCCTGACATTCCATCATTTTCTAATTCTATAGAACAGGTTAGGTTGCTTGAGCCACATTTTCTCAAAGTGAAAGGAAAAAAGAATTTCCTTCCAAGACAATCAAGCAAGAGAGATGGGGAAGTGATCAAATCCAATACGAAAGATCAACTAAAGGGACCACGAGTACAAAACAAAACAGTAATGGGTAATTAGGGCTCTATCCAATATCACTATAGTGTCAAAAAAAAAAATTAATTAATAATCAACACAAAATTTTAAATGAAAATTACAAACATTATTGACTAGGAGAAAAATAGTTACAGATGTAGAAATGAATCTCTATTTTTTTCCTTTTTTCACTTTGTCTTTGTTAACAAGTCGTGTCTCTTACATGCTTTGTTCTAAATCACTACTGCATCTATCTTCTCAATCCATTTACCACACAACCCTAGCAGGCTCATCTATTTCTGGTTTTCCTTGTCCATGCTTCATATCCTTTTCCATGATCTCTACCCTGTCTGTATTCATGCACTGGGCATCAATTTCTTATCATCTGTTCTTTATTTCCTCCACACGCTTTTCTGGCTATCCCTTTGTTTTTGAATCTCATAGGTTTGATGTCTTCTACTCTACACACTCTCCTTCCCTTTGTAATTAAAAATATGTTGATCTTCCCACACAATGTTATTATTTTTCCTTACTCATAAATCCCTTTTCACCTTTCAGTTTTTCTCAATCATTTTGGCGCACCCTCTCTTCTTTTTCGGATTTCTATTTTGTTTTATTTTACATAATAATTATTTCCCATCTTTTCAAATCCACATGTGGCCCCACGCCTTCATTCTTATTCTAGTTTTTTTTTGTTTAACATCCAAACTCTTCATTTACCCCAGACACCTCTTCGCCACGCCTCCATCCCACACTGATTGATATGCCTGCAATATGTTTCAATTATTTTATTTAAACTACCTATCACTTTAAACTTACTTGGACAATATTTCTTATTGTTTGTTCATTTCACCTCATATTTGACTCTCCTTAGCTTTGTTAGTGTTGTTAATTTTCTTCAAAGAATTTAATTACTCAAATAAAACACTTACAAACTTATAAGCTAAAATTTATCAAAATAAAGATAAGAAATGAAAATCCTCATTTTAATATTTCAAAATTGAGGTTTGGTGCAAGCTATTTGTGCCCCCTCCCAGATGCCCCTGCATCAATTTGTGTTTGATATAATTGTTAAAACATTTATATGTAACATATGCTTTATTTATTATGTAGTGAAAGCATATTTCAATTTCAATGGTCCTTGGATTATAATTCATATTATGTATGAATTGATTTAAATTATATGTATGTAGAATTTCAATACAAGCAAGTAGTTATTTGTGTGTGTGTGTGCATTTATTCCAATAATATGTTTTCTTAACTAGAAGAGATTCTATAGAGCCAAACCCCATCTCAAAACTCCACACCACAAAGCCCGAAACCCCCTCCACTTTATGAAGCTTTAATTAAGAGAAACAAAATATGAAAACATAGCCACATTATTGGTAGTATAGATTATTTCGCAATGAACTGAATAATTCCCATACATTAAATATTCAATACTGAAGATGTAAGTCATCATCGATTCCATGAAATAAGTCAATATCAATTGACGCGGCTGTAATAGTGGTATGTGCACTGACAATAAAAATGTCTATAAAGTTTTATGTGATAAATGAAAACCATATGAATATCAATTGATATCAATAGGTATACACCTTAACAATGATATACATCAATTATATGTTGTAGCTAGCTATATTTGTGTTATATTGTTGTTAAATCATTTATATGTCACACGTGCATTATGTATCATATACTGAAAACATATTAAAGTTTCAATGGTACTTATAAGATTACAATTCAAATTATATAGGAATTGAGTTAAATTATAAAAACAAATTAAATCATATGCATGTAGCATATCAATACAAGCAAGTGCAATTATGTGCATGTGTGGGGGGGAGAAACTAAATTCCAAGAATGTAGTTTTTATCTAGAAGAGATTCGACATAATGAATGCCCATCTCGGAGCTCTACACCACAAAGCCCCCACCCCCTCCGTTTGATAGAAGCTCTAATTAAGGGAATGAATAAATGTTCAAATATAGAGAGATTATTGAGAAAATATATTTTTTCACAATGAATTGAATAATTTCCATATATTTCATATTTAGTATTGAAGATATGAGTCATCATTAATCACATCAAATATGTTGATGCAAATCTAGATAGATTCTATGCATAGAAGGAGGAGAAGTGGTATTATAATTGAGATTAAATAAAACAAAGACAGATCTTTCATTTACATATCTATAAGTATGCCTTAATCCAATTATTTAATTAAATTTAACTTTTTATAATGCACTTAAAAACTAATTCAGAAAAGTGCTAGTCCTAGTACAAAATGAGGTAGTATCAGATAACAATCTGACAGAAATCATGAGAAAAAGGTTACAAACGATAGATATCAATGTGTTTTTAAAAGTTTCTTATAAATCTTACTATATTTCAAAATAGACTAAATTGTCAATAACAAAATTGTAATTTTTCTAATGATTCATTATACATTTTTTCTTATTTATTAATTGACTATTTAGATGTTGAAAAATGAAGATAATATTTAAGATTAAACTATCTGTCACAGAACAACATTATTTTCAATTAAGTA
The DNA here is from genome assembly GCF_030272615.1 of Cryptomeria japonica. Classification (NCBI taxonomy): domain Eukaryota; kingdom Viridiplantae; phylum Streptophyta; class Pinopsida; order Cupressales; family Cupressaceae; genus Cryptomeria; species Cryptomeria japonica. The sequence goes on from NW_026729154.1 coordinate 111,185, forward strand.
TTCGAATGAAGAAATATACTGCTGAAAATCTCAACCATATAAAACAACAATAAATAAGTATATTATAAGGAAATGTGAATCTTACTGTTAGAAATTCTCTGCAAAACTTGTAATTTTAATTCTACCTTCGCACTTTCACTTTTGAAAGGTCCATGTGGAGATGTCTCTGTCATAGTAATTCAACCAAGGTCTCATCACTGATATATTCCAAAGCATACTTATTGATACACAAATATACTGATATGTTTCTCTTTATCGATCGTTTGCAAACTACTTTGGACCAGCACACGATTGGATGCAGTCAGATTTTAGGAAGCACAAATTGAATAGTCTAATTGAAGGATGAATGATCAACAGGGGGGAAGATCTTTGGGAGGAGGAAGAAGAGATTGAGATCTGCCACCATTTCCATTTAAAACAACCCACGCCATCTTCAATCCCCAGCTGGTATGCAGCTCGAGATGACAATGCATGAACCACACTCCTGCAAAAAACATACATACAATCGGATATATGTTTATACGAAAGAAGCACAAATCTTTGAACCAGATGAGCGATTGAAGCTAACATTACGTAATGATATTAATACCTGGATTATCAGCTAGGAATCTGAGAGCCACCCAACCTCCACTGGGAACTCCAACTGTGTTTCTCTCCGGAGGATCCACCAGATTAAAGTTAGATGGGTCAGTGCTTGCATTGTAGTTTCCCATACCCTGACCCACTATGAAGAAGTTGAAGCCGTGCAGATGCAGAGGATGGCTCTCGAAGGTCGCAATGCTGGTGTCCTGCAGAACTAGCTGTACGCTAGTGTTAAAGGGAAGCACTTCGACTCTGGTGTCGTTGAGGGTCTGTGTGTTGTTAGGCGGCGTGCCGGTGTAGTTGAAAGGAAATGGCGGATTGTCAGGGAAAGTGGTATTGTAAACTCCATTGGACTGATTAAAGTAGTATGCTTGAAGAAGAGCGGTGGTGGGAAGAATGAAGGATATGTTGTTAATGGAGGCTGCAAATTTGGTACCGTTGGGGCCTTGACATGTCTGTCCTTGGGGACACGGATTTAGCCCCAACCCGACTGTGAATAGGAACTGTTTATCCATCTTCTGAGGGACAGCTGCTGCAGGAAATTTCGGATTGCCCAAGCTTCTCATCTTTTGGCTAAAATTGGCGGCAAAGGAGGTATCGTTGGGGGCTGGAAGCGTCGGTTTCATCATAGGAAGAGAGGATGAGGATGAATTAACTGCTGTCGCATTGGAAGTTACATACTCTAAAATTCCAGCACTGGTTGAGTTATCAAAAGCTGCTGTTCCCGTAGCGAATGGGCCTGCTAACATGAGGAATGTGGCATTGGGTGGCTGAGACATAGCTGTCAAGAGGACGTTGGTAGTCTGACCGGGAGTGATGAGAATAACATTGGTTTGAAAAGGCTTGACATACACAGCATCCGCTTCTACCACAGTCAATGTGTGGTTGGCTATTGCGAAAAACAGGTCACTATTGAGTGCAGCATTAACTATACGCAGTAGGTAAGTTTTCCCAGGGTTCACTTTGAGCCTGAATGTATCTGCATTACACAACACAGGAAACCTTTGTTACATTTACATTTAAACAAATGAACAATAGCGACCAGTCTAGTTATGTTTCATCCATTTTAATACCCCGCCCTCACCGTTGGTAGAGCAGTTATACATAAGTCCAGGGAGCCCGTTGATGGTATATGCATCTGACACATTAGCTTGCGCACCACTTTGCATTGCTTGATTGATAACAGTCTCAGTGTCTGCATTCCACCACTCCCCTGCAATTTGCAACACATTATCAACAGCAGTATTTTCATTGTAAATTTAGGACTATGTACGTACAATGGCAACACATTATCAACGAGTACTGAAGGGCATACCGAAAACAATAGGCACTTCCTGGTGTGGGCGAGGGAATGGGTAAGAAGCATTCTTCTTGGGATAGATGATAATGGGCCCATGTATGCTTGCTCGCAACCATGAGATGTGGGCATGCCACCACAGTGTTCCTCTCTGCCTTTTGACAATAAACTTGTACACATAACTTTGCCCGGTTTGAATTGGACACTGAGTGACATAAGCAGGACCATCCGCCCATCCAGATCTAAGCTGCCGAATTCCATGCCTGAGCGATTCATAGGAATTCATTAGGTGCACCCACTAAAGGGACATCAGCATATAATATTATTTTTATTAAGTAAATAACTGAGTAGCGGGAGCAGAAGAGATACCAATGTATGCTAATATTGTTTTTAACATTATTTGTTACTTTGATAACCACGCGATCTCCTTCTCGAGCAACTACTGGAGGCCCCGGATATTGCCCGTTGACAGTCAAGAGAGCTTTCGTGGTGCAAAGACGAGTCACATTCGTCATTTGGATCTGTGGATATTTAGAACAAAGAATCAATCACGGCTATCTGTAAAAATTTAATACTTTCCTAAACAATAAAACATTCAACTCATTCCATAGAATTATATAACCCACAGTGAAATTGTAGCGCCGTGTGATCACAGCATGTTTCGCTGAAACAAATTGAATAGTGAACCACAATGCCAAAAGTGGCAGCACGAGGCGGCCATAAAATGTCTGCATTGCTAGAATCGTACAATACTTCCTCTTTCAGAGTCTGATCACAACTTAAACAGGCTAAAATGCCAAATTGTTTCTGAACTGAGATGTGAAAATCTGTTTCTTTGTGTTTGTATATATAGATACACGAATTAAATCAGCTGTTGTTGGGTAGGTTGGTAGGCAATACTGATATTTTAACACGAGTATAAATCGACATGAACAAGTATTGTTAGCAACTGTATTAATCTATTTCATTTTCTTGACTTTTAATGATTCACATGTACTCTTCGTCGTTTTTGTTTGTTATGGAGATAAGGTGGGGCTTTCTATCCGGAGTGGCAACCAAGTAAACGATTCGCCCGATGAATACACCATCTTTTCCATTGTCATTAAAATCCATGAAATGTAAACCTATTTTGGTATACCAACCACTGCTCATATTTTTGTTATTGGGAATTTTTGAGTTACTGGGTTCACATCCGTTCGTTCCAGACTGGTCTAAGCCTCCACTCCCGGTCTTCGAAGCAACATCGTTTACCCATGCGGGACTACGAAACTTTAACTCCTTTTAGCTTCTAGGATCACATGAAATGATTGCATGATTAGAATTTCAGTAAACATAAATCAAACGAGACCACTCCTAAAAACACTCTGATGTTTTCTCAATCTTCATTTATGATTGTCATATCTACATGATGCCAATCAACTTCAAGCATCCGATCTTGCTCATGGATGTGACGATATAGCTCCTATATATATTTTTAGCTCATTGTTAATCACACACCACACCCTAATTTCCCAATGGAAATTACTGAGCCCCGTTTTGGAGGTTGGTCTAATCCTCATTCATTTGAATTAGGTCCTATATTTGTGCATGTGTGGTCCCTTCATTGGAAAACCATAGTTATGTTAATAAGTGATTTGAGAGTGTTTGTTTTCGCATATAGATTTCCCTTGTGTTTCTCCCATGCCTGCGACATTCAGTCTAACCTCCTCACCCAAAGTTATGATTCCTAGGCTACCTTCTATGTTAGTAATTTGAATACACATGTAATTAGTGTTTATATGTCACAAATTAAATTTACTATAATGTTCAATGTTCATGTTTGTGGGTGTGCCATGAGGTCTTGTTTTGTGAGTAACAAGTCAGAATCAGGGCCAAGTGGCTAAATAAATTGGTTTGCAATCGATTTCATTCTCCTCATTTTTCACATATTAGTCGATCTAGTTGTGATCAATGTTAATCATAATATACATTCAAAGCCCTTATCCTAACCCATCTCATGTTCTAGTGAGATAGGGATTTAATAAATAAAAAATGATAATTGAAAAAGATTCTAGTGTATTATATGTTGTCACACAACCAGTGTTTCTTTTGTATCAATACATGTGGCTAGAGCAGATGATTAAAAATGCAATTATAATACTTCTATGAGTCTTGACATAAAATAATGGAGATATACAACTACAAAAATGTGCATTATTAAATCTTTACTATACTAATATAAAGTGCATCCATTCATTTACAATTTATATGTTCAATTCTCTATAACACTAAAAAAAATTACTATACCTTAGAATTGGTTTAGTGACCAATTATTTAAATGAACTACTAGTTCATATAGATATATCATTAGATCTATCATTTATTAGCGTTTAGCAACTCTTGGGAGACTTGGTACTAGGAAATTGTTAAATATTCAAGGAAAATTGTGATGTCCCACTCACAATTAACTATTATTTAACAGTCACATTCAAAAAATTGTGAAAAACGTTTTAGTAATTTCATTCATCACTCCTATAGGTCTAGCATGAAATGAAGTGAGGAAACCTAGAAAATATATTGCAAATAGAATCTAGATATTGTCTTAAGTTTATCATGATCTATGATAGTAACCACAAAAATAATTAGGGAAAAAAAACCCATTTCATTCATTTTTACTTCTTAAATATACGTCATTTTGGCTAAAATATATACCTTTGTGGCACTTGCAAAATTAAATTTGGTGATTGTAGGGGCTTATCAACCACTAATGGAATCACGAGCATTGCAAAAGGATAGGCGACATTTATTAGAGATATTTAGCATGCTATTATTCATTATATCTCTTTCTATAATTAAAATAATTATTTTAGCTACGCTTACTTGATATGTTAGATCTTTTTTCCTATTATGAACCATGTCATATTGTTGGCACAATAGTGAGCTTTTGAAATATGGACCACACTTTTGAATGGTTTGAAAACTCATACACCTTGTAATTCTTTTGCCTATGCATCTTTATTTGATTTTAAATGGTGATTCAAAGTGTTTCAAAGCCTACATGAAATCGATAATACCTATTCACATCATCTTCAGTTTAGAGCATTTCCCCTCACAGAATCATGTTGAGGATTTATAAGGTTCTTAAACCTTCATATTGTCCAAAACCAATACTTGCTTTTTTCTCTCTTTCATGTCAAATATTTTGTAAACATTTTAACTTGATGCATGAGACACTTCTTCATTGTTTGTGTTTGCATATTGAGAGTATTGAGGTAAACATCCCTTAAAGTAGGTGGATGGACGAAATCCTGACAAGTTGATAAGCATATAGGAAAGTTAAACTCCTAGAAGGAAGCATGGGGACCGAGGGAATCTTAAAAGTCCAACTTTAAAAGTTATTAAAAGGGCCTTTGAATATTTTAGAGGATTGAGGAAGGTATGAAGGGAAGGCCAAGTCTAAAGGTTGAAGAAATAGACTTAGAAAATGTTCAGAGGACAAGGGATTAGGATATCAATTTTAACAGGTAAATGGTATTTGGGATGGGAATGTCCAATGGTCCAACTTGAAAGACTCAATTTTTTTTAAAGGTGATGTATTAGGAGGTTAGGATTGACGAGAAAGATGTGACATAAACTGAAACTTTGAAACTATATGAATTTGGCAAACATAGAAAACACCGAGGAAATCAAGTAGAGAGCTCTCATACTTAAATTTTATGGAAATTTGATATTTTTTAATATATGAGGGGATTAAAAATAACTACAATAAGTTATAAATCATAAATTAATACCCACATAGATGTTTCTTAGATTGATTACAAGTAATGGGTCAAATAGGGTTAAACATACAAAAGGGAGGGGACTCAAGAAGTATTGTGGGATCACCCGTGAAGAGGGACAAGAACAAGAAGAGGAACAAGACACAAAAGGAAAGGAACGACAAAAATCTAAGTAAAATTAGAAGAAGAAGGTCAATGAGAAGGAGAAGGAAAAGTAGAAGAAAGGCAATAAGAAGAGGAAAAATTACATGAAATTAAAATATCTAATACAAATATAGTGTGGTATTAATAGTAGGTCAAATAAGAGTATATCACAGAAGATAACATAAAACATTTTGAAGAATAAGTATCTGATCATTATACCTATTTCATTATTACAATATATTACCCTTTTACATGAATATTGTGACAAAATATGTAGCTTGATAATTCTTCTTGCCAAAGAGCTTCCTTATTTTTGGCGCTAAATTTTTTTTTGATTTTATGGTACTTGAATATTCATGTCAAACACTATATTTTTTTGTTGGGCACTGGGGTCACCATTCGTATTTTCCTTGTTGACCTTGGTGGCCTCTACAATATCCCTTTTTAAAGTAATTAATGCATTTAATACACTGCATGAGTTCTATGAACACAAATTTCTAAGTTAGTTTAGTGCACTTGTTCCCTTGAGTTGAGTAGTCCTACAAAGTGGGGGAAAAATTTAGTGTCGTAAACTACACCTAGTGCATTAATGACACTTATGCAATAGGCTCGGTGTGTTTATAATAAAAAATAATAATCAAGATACTATCATTCCAGCATCATGGATTTTAAAGATGAAGCATTAGCAACCCCTAATCCAAATGTGGGATTGATTTGGTCAAATGGGAGAGTGGTGAGCATACATGTATGTAGCGCACAAACGTCCCGAAATGATTTTAGATTTAAATTGGATATATTCTACATCGAGCCTCTTTTGATGCATGTCCCTTCTTTTGGGCACATTCAAAATGGCTATTCCCACTCATTTTGAGCAGAAAAACTCTTCTTTCTCTTTCATTTTGCAACATTCACACTCTCGGATATCTATCTCTCACACTAGTAATAAAACTCTACCAAAATCTGCACTCATGAAAATAAAAAACAATTATTATCTTGCTTACAATCGTGCCATTATTTCAAGAGAGGGGTCTTTCCTATGTAATGTTTTCCTTTCTCTCTTATCTCTTGTATGTATTTTTTTTCAATATAACATCATGTCACTAGTCTCTAAATGTATTTATTATCTATTTGAATTAATCAAATTAACATTTTATCTCAAATAATAGTGGGTTTCCTCCATTAAGAAGAGTTTGTTTCTATTGCACAATCTAATCTTTTATTTTATCCAATCTATGTATCTAGTTGTCTATGGAGGTATAAACATAGAAACAGGGGTTTGAATAAGGCAAACCCCTATACAACCCCAACATGTTGCCCTATATGAGTGTGTGTTGGTGATGAATAGTTTCATAGTGCATGAGATTCTTTTTGGTGTGACTTTTGGTGCTTTTCTATTTTTTGTTTCTACATATGACACCGCAATGTGTAGATGTCCCTCTGGCACATTGGTATCCAAGGCTAAGGCTTCACCAGTTCATGGGTAAAGTATGCATTTATAGAGATTTCTTTTTCTATAATCAAAATATTTTGACTATTTGATATTCCTTTCTTATGTAGTATTTTATGTTTATAGACATAGTTTAGTTTGTTTCCTTTCTTCCATATCAATCTTCTTGGCTCACGAGAGTGAAAATTAAGTGATGTATCGAAGGTTGGTTTCCTACACAAGATATTTTCATCTCAATGGTAGTAAATACTCTCCTCTACACTCTCTTTTTTAAACATGATAAATATCTAAGAGCATTTGAAGAAGATTCCGAAGTACAATGGAGGCTTCATACATTCAATAAATTCCTTAATCTAGCAATTCCTTTTCATTTAAACCTCCTTCAAAATTTGAAGGATTAAATTGTAGCTTCAAATTAATCCAGGTGATGGCCTTGATGAATATCTCCTCTCTTTGATCAAGCCTGAGTTGATTCACATTATCTCCCCCTTCAACAGTATACTCTTTGACATTTTCATTGACGTCCTCTATATGGGCTCCTCTTCTCTGAGACATCTCCAATGTGTCCATTTTCCATATTAAACCTCTAACTATGTCTGTAATATCGAGCTCAAAGCCTCTTTGTCTTCTTCCTCTTCAACCCTTGTTTCTATATGTCATATTGGCTACCTATAGGTCTTCTTCTTGACACAAATGAACTTCCTCTAATCCTACTTGATGCATGCCAACTTACTAAACAGAATTTCAAATTGGGTATGGTTTATTATTAAGGAAAAAATGGTTTTGAAGGGATCTGAAAACCCTGAGTACAAAGAGCTGCAAATAGAAAACACATAGCCAAACAACAACACAAAAATTACCTAGAATACAGAACCCTAAAATAGTAGGCCAACAAAAGAAAATATAAAACCTAACACAAATTCTTCAGGGCTTTAGCAAACTCAACTTTCATTTGTTCCATATTTTGGGTAATGTTCATCAGATCTTGCAATTCTATGTTTGCTTTAGCTCCCTAGCGTTCTTGAGATGTCCATGGGTTTGAGATGATGGACCTACACTATCATCCTTATTCTAGTTACTCTTCTCGACTAGGTTGATATTAATTGAAATGTTGCCCCCAAACTTCAAAGCCTACATAGTCTACCACTGATTCACAAAAGTTTTATCCCCTTCTACATTGCTGTGAATGGTTTTAAGGCTCATGCTAATAGATTAGTGAGGTTATAATTAATTCTCTTCATCTTGGCTTCAATAGCCCAAGTCTACCTTCATAGTCTTCAAGTGAGCAACATATTTGGTCATGTTTTCTAAGATAGAGAGCATTTTGTCTTTTTCCTCATAAGAGATCACATTGTCAACAGGATCCCTAAACGAATATCGACCATCACCTTGCTCCAAAATAACCACTTTTCTTTTAATGGATTGGATGTTGATATTAACTTGATTGATTTCTAAAAAAGGCTCTTAGGAAATCCTAAACTAGTCTACTATGGCATCCCTATTAATACCCAAAAAATAGCTAGATTCCCAGGGTCACTTCCAAGGAAAGGGGACTATTTTTAAAGATCCCTAGGAAAGGGAGGATTATTAATTCTCTCTTGATTAGCATAATTAAAAGATCAAGGGGAAGGGGAACTCCCAAGAAGCCTTCTCCTCCACCCATCACATTCTCCCTTTCGCCCAAAAAATTCTCCCCTTCCAAATTTTGGTTCTTGTCAACCTCCTCAGCATCTAACTCCTCATCAAGTCATCTAGGAGAATCATGCATGTAAAATTATTTAATTTAACAAATCTTTCTTTTTATACTGAATTTAATGAGATTCTCTTTTTCTTCTCCTCTGACACATTATTCTTGTTTTACTTTGAGGAAGTTTCATCCTTTGTTTGCTAGTCCTCATCCTCTGAATCATCATCACATTCCCCTATATTTCTCTACATACCCTCCTTTGACACCTATTCACCGAGTGCAAAGGGGGATAACCTTGATATTTTCACTTAGAGGAAAATGGGAGGGCATTGAATTGTTCCATAATTAGAAGGATCGAGCCCTCATGAAGATTAGGGTTTCTTTGCTTCTTATTATGTTCTTTAATATTGGCTTCCAAGGATGATAAGAGATAGAATGGAAACAAACGAAGAACTTATTTCTAAAGTGTTTAAGCCGAGAAAAATGACCACCATAGATTTTGGTAAACCACCCATCTAAGGTAAAATATTGTATAAGGACCTTAGCCACACCCACCCAAAGGGGTTTAAGGGTGTCTACTTGGTAAGAAATGTTTGAATTGTTGACAAGATTCAACCCCTCTCCATATTTTAGAAAGGTTTTCACCATGGACTCAGAAGATTTTGCCCTTGAAATTGTTTGTTCCTTCCATAGGCAGCCCAATAAGCTCCACAATCAACTCCTTTGTGAAATATGAGCTTTTATTGTCATTTCAAAAAAATAAAGTGCATCCATTATCTACCAAAAATCTTTGTTACCTTTGGATCAAAGCCATGAGGATTCTCTAAAAAGGGTGTAACCCCACATTAAGTAAAAATCCACAAATTTTTCTCTTTTATGTGCATTTCGTCAGAGGAAATGCGCTCCTATTGATGTCTCTCCTCCTATTATGGATCCCACATATAAAATAAAAAAGAAATGCCTACCCCAACAACAGTCATAATCAAAGCCCTAAAAACCCCACCATGAATGTCATCAGAGGAAATGGACTCCTATTGATGTATGTCCCCCGCCATGATGGAGCCCACACATAAAATAACAAAGAAATGCCTACCCCACAATTGACCACCCAACAACATAGTCTCAATTGAAGCCCTTAAAAGCGCTATTTGAAATAAGGAAATCTAAAAACCAAGAAACTGGGTACTAATATCACCCACAATCCAACTGGAAATAGTTAGCTAGTGAGCACCAAGGGGGAAAAATACCTAACTATCATCATTAAAACATATCAAATAATGAAGAAAGGATAGGTTGAAAAATATAATCACCCACATAGACAAAAACAAGTTAACCAAGGTGGTTAATATTGTTAAATATCCAGGCAACTGAGAGGGGCTTGAATTAGTTGAAAAACATAAATCAATTTCATGTAACCCTTTTGCACATCTGGAGTAACCAATAGAATTAATTAAGATAGATATAGCATGAAAACATAAACATACAACAAATCACACAATGAACACTAGATATGATGTGGAAAACCCAGAAAGCGAAAAATCACAGAGAATGTTAGTTCTCAATATAAAATATTGGTTTAGGTGACACCAGTTAAGGTAATTTTTACAAAGGGTTTCTCATTGTTAGAATACTCACTTCAAGAGGGCTCATTGCCCAGAAAAAAGGTCGACTACTGAAGAAACAAAAAATGAAAAGAAAGAATCCACCATTGAATCTCAATCTGAAACACCAGACTACTTCTGGTAGCTCAGTACCAATGCACTCTCACATATTGCCAAAAATCAGATCTTTCCTTTCCAATATCGCATTCAATAGAAATGCGACACTTTTTCTATATAAATTCATTTAGATCTTTCTTTTATATAAATACATATATACATGTATATATGTATATATATATACATGTATATATGTATATACATGTATATATATACATGTATATACATGTATATATATACATGTATATACATGTATATATATACATGTATATATATCTACATATATACATGTATACATATATACATGTATATATATATGTATATATGTATATATATATATGTATCTATACATGTATATATACATGTATACATGTATACATATATCTATACATGTATATATACATTTACACATGTATATATGTATACATGTATACATGTATATATACATGTATAGATACATATATATATATGTATGTATATATATGTATATCTATGTATATATATATACATATATATGTATATATATACATATATATGTATATATATACATATATATGTATATATATACATATATATGTATATATATACATATATATACATATATATATTGTCTCAGGGAAACATAATCTTCTAAATCGGCCAAGAGAGAGTTCTAAAATAGGTCAACACTAAACCTTATTGTGGTGGGAAGGAATCAAAAGTAAACCATACCACAATGGAGAACAATTGTCAGATCAAAATGTTACATCCATTATAAATTTTGGACCCGAAACATGACTTACACTACACCAAAGCTGCTACACAACCTCAAATTCTAGACTTAATCCAGACCCAAAAATCATTGCCCAATACAATGAAAATAAGAATGGAATCAAGATACACATGAATACAATTAATCAACACCATATCTAATAGACAAAAATATCTAGATTGACAGATCAACTCAATTAACCCATGTTGAAACATAACTTCCAGAGTACCAAAGGTTTCAGGAGTTCATCTTTTGGATCACCAACACCAAGGACATCAAAAATGTTGATTTCACATCCATCTGATAAACCTTGAAATCCTTATAAGCTACAAAAGCCAAAAGCATCCTAATTTCCTCCATCCGAGCAACCAGGCCATATGTCTCGTCAAAATTAATCTCTTCAATCAAAGTGTAACCTTTACAAACCAATATTTCTTTATTTCTCATAACATTTCCAGCTTCATTGAGCTTGTTCTAGAATACCCACTTTGTTCCAATCACATTCTTATATGTCATTTTATTAACTAGTTCCCATGTTGAATTATTCTCAATTGTGTCCAACTCTTCTATCATTACCTTCATCCAATTCTGATAATTGCAAGCTTCTTCTGTTGTTTTCAATTCAATCTCTAAAAGTTAACATAACAAAACTTGTTCTTGAGCTGCTTTGCTTCTTGTGATAATTCCTTTGTTTGTATCTCTGAAAAAACGGTCCACTAAATGATTCTTCTAAACATATCTCAATGTCTTAGATGTAGAAGTTGAAGCTTCCTAATCTTTCTTTTCTTCTTCTCCTTCTTCGATCTTCTCTCCACTTTTTCTGTCGGTCGATTCATCAGACTCATAACCTACCAATTTGTCAGACTCTTTAGAAATGTATTCATCAACCTTCGCATTTTCACTTTCAACAATCTTGTTTAGCCTTATATTACAACGCTGATATGCTTTCCTCTTTGTTGAATATCCTAGGAATATGCCTTCATCTTCTCTATTGTCAAATTTTCCAAGATTATCTTCATCTCTCCGGATGTAGCAGTTTCTTCCAAATACCTTAAAATATTTCACTGTCGACTTTCTACCATGTCATAGCTCATAAGATGTATTTCCATGTATTTTCTTATATAAAATTACGTTAGGATTGTAGACTATAGTATGAAATGCTTCTCTCCAGTAGACTTCTCTGTTGATCACTATTTTGGTTGCATCTTGAATTATTTGGTTCATCCTTTCCACTACACCATTCTGTTGCAGTGTTCTAGGGGAAGATGACTATTTTCTAATACCATGTCTCTCACAAAAGTTGTTGAACTCTTCCGAATTAAATTCTCCTCCTCTATTAGACCTCAAACACTTAATTTTTCTATCAACTTCATTTTCAACTTGAGCCTTAAATATCTTGAATTTCTCTAATGCTTCTAGCTTCTCTCTCAAAAATGCAAACCATGAAATTCTAGAATAATCATCAATCAACAACATGAAATGCTTCTCACCTTGTATACTTCTTGTTTTGGTCGGACCGCATAGTTTTGTGTGCACTAAATTCAACAACCTAGTGGACAAGTGCTCTAAATTATTTTGTATTTTCCTTTCATCTACTTCAAAGTTTACATTCTCTACAAATTTTGTTGGTTTGGTCGAACTCGGTAAATCTCTCACTACACTTGATGAGCTAATCTTCACCAAGTTGTCAAAATTGATATGACATGTCCTTTGGTGCCAGAGTCAGATATCATTGATCTAAGATAACAAACAATTGTTTGCATCTCCTTCCAAGAAATACATGTTCCACCAATCTTTTTCCCTGCTACAATAACAATTTCAGATTCTTTCTAGATCTCACAACCATCATCTTGAAAAACAACGTTGTAACCATTTTCACACATTTGTCCAACACTCAAAATATTAAGATGAAAACCATTAACATAGTAAACATTATCAGTATTGTTCTTTCCATCAAAAGAAATAGAACCAATCCCACAATTTGTGTTGTTTGATCATCTCTGAACCTAACAAAACTACCATCGTACTTTTCAAGTTTCACAAACTTACTTTAGTCATGAGTCATATGATTTCAGCATCCACTATAAATCAATCATTCATTTCTATCTCTTCTAACATGTACAACAGTAGCAACCACCTTAGGAATATCAATCTTTGTTACATCTCTTTTTACCAAAACAAGCAATCACCATCTTCATAATTTAAATCATCATCTAAAATACCAACATCATCTTTGACATAATAGGCTCTCTTATTAAATTTTCCTTTACCTTCTCTAGACCTTTGTCTTGAACCTTTTCCCGAACATCTAGTAGCAATGTGACCAATCTTTTCACATCTAAAGCATTTAAAAGGTAACATACCTTTGTATTTGTCGGTGTCTCTCTTCAGTTTTCTCACAAAGCTTGCTTTCGTCTCATCTAAAATTTCATCTTCTGGATCTTCGTTAGATGCTTTGAAGGTAGACTCGATCTTAGCTTTGTGTTTTCCAAGCTTACCTCTCTCAAATCCTAATAGAGTACCATAAGGCTTCACTCTTGTAAATTTCTTCCGATCATAGGTTTCTTCATTAGTCAAGATCTTATCATTGTAGCTTTCTGGTAGGGACATTAGAATCTTCTCAATTATGTATTCATCCAACAAGCTGACACCAAGTTCTCTGATTTCATTTACCGCACTATCAACCTTATAAAAATCGGTTGTTATATCTTCTCCTTCTTCCATTTTCAAGTTCTCATATCTGTGATTAGTTTTTATCTTCTTTGATAATTTAACTCTGTCACTTCCTTCATAGATATCTCTCAACTTTTTCCAAACCTCATGAGTAGTATTCAATGAAATAATCATTGTCAATTCAATCTTTGATAAAGCACTAAACATAGCATACCGTGCCTTTTCATTCACTTCATAAGCTTGAACCTTATCTAGAGTACTAAGACCATTTTCCGATTGAATATACTAAGTTTCCACTGCTTTCCAAGTGTTGTATCCCAAAGAGATCAGGTAGCCTCTAATCTTTAATTTCCAAAAACTATATTCGGATCCTTCAAAAATAGGAATAGTCAATTTATGTGCCATTGGATCAAGATCTACCTCAAGCAGATAAGCTCTTCTCCAAGTAACCAAATCTCTGATACCAATAGTTGAATATCCGAGCAACTGATAGGGGGAATGAATTAGATGAAAAAATTAAATCAATTTCTTCTAACCCTTTTGCATATCTATAGTGACCAATAAAATTATTTAAGAAAAATATAGCATGAACATATAAACATACAATAGATCACACAATGAACACCAGATATAACGTGGAAAACCCAAGAAGGGAAAAACCATAGAGAATGTTAGTTCTCAATATAAAACACGGGTTAAGGTGACACGGGTTAAGGTGATTTTTACAAAGGGTGGCTCACTGCTAGGATCCTCACTATGAGAGAGAACACTACCCAGAAAAAGGCTCACTATCGAAGAAATAAAGGAATAATTTAGAAAAGAAAGAATCCACCACTGAATCTCAATCTGCAAGACTGGACTGCTTCTGATACCTCAATACCAATGCACTCTCACCCATTTCCAACTATCAGATCTTTCCTTTTCAATCTCGCATATCTTCAATAATAATACCATATTTTTTTATATAAATTCATTCAAATCTTCCTCATATATATATATATATATATATATATATATTATCTCCAAGAAACATAATCTTCTTAGTTTGCCAAGAGTGAGATCTAAAATAGGTCAACACTAAACATTCTTATGGTGGGAAGGAATGAGAATTAGATGATACCACAATGAACAATAATGATCATATCAACATGTTACATCCATTACAAATTCCAGAACCAAATCATGGCTCATACGCTACACCAAACCTCGAATTCTGGACTTAATCTATCTCCAAAAATCATTGCCCAGTAAAAAAAAAAAATGGAATCAAGATACACATGAATACAATGAATCAACACCATATCCAATAGATAAAACTATCCAGATTGCCATCAACTCAATTAACCCATGCTAAAACACAACTTTTATAGCACCAAACGTTCCAAGAACACATCAACTGGATCACCAACACCAAGGACATCAATGACAACCATTATGTTGACTTTGAAATGACAACCAGTGATAATCATCATCATCACATTTGCAACGAATATCAAGTTTCATATTGTCCTCAATGTTAGGGGGAAGAGGGTCAATCCCATTCCAATAAAATCCTTGTCTTTGGAATGCACCAATATTTTCAAAAGCATCCGCAAGAGAATTACCTTCCCTAAAAATATCATAAATATACAAACTATCAAAATCCTTGATAATGTTTAACACAACCTTCACCAAATATTTAATGGAACAACTTGAAGTATGTAATAAGTTTAAACAATTAATTATGTTGAGTGAATCATCCTCAATCTAAACCTTCCAAGAACCAAGATCAAGAGCTAACTTGAAGGAATTAAAAATAGATGAGGCTTCAGCCAGGTGGTTGGACTTGATTCCCAAAGGGAGTGCCATTTGCAAAAGGAGCCTGCCATAATCATCACTCAGCACACCCCACAACTAGTTGGCCCAGGATTCCCCTTAGCTGCCCCGTCAAAATTAACCTTCACCGAATCAAAAAATGGAGTAGACCATTTAACATTAGTTCTAGAGGTTTTAACATTTCCCAAAGTTCTAGAAATATCAAAATTTGAACCCCAATTAATAGGAGACTACTGATCTGAAGCATTAATATATATAGGAGGCAAGCCAAGATTAACATCCTTAAGTACAATCTAGAAATTATCCTTTACAACTGTACGAATCCTCTAAAACACCACCTTAAAAGGGAGAAGTACATCCCTAAAGACACAGTTGTTTCTCTTGTTTTCAGATCTACATAGACACATGAGGCATAATCAAAGACCAAAGTAAATTCAAAGATAGATTAAGAGAAGGAGGGGACCAGTGAGACCACATCTCCCCGACAGAGGAAAGGAAGACCCAATTAAAATTCTAGGTGGCCAAGATAAGAGACCAAAATTATCTGGTAAAACAACACTCCATAAAATGATAATTGACACTCTCTATTTATGCAAATAACAAAGAAGGCATTTATTAACAGGAAAAATACCATGCTTACAAAGGTTATCCAAAGTAAGAATCTTAGTTTGAATCAAGAACCAGAAAAAGATGTTAATCTTAAGAATCAACTTACAATTCCAGATTGAAAATCTCATAGAGAAAAGGTCAACTTAGGATGATAGGGAAGGGAAAAGGCTAAGGTGGAAAAAAAAAATCCAAAGGGTGGAGGCCACCAAATAATATGATCTAGAAAAGAAGCCATGAAAGGAATATGCTAGAAGCTCAAAAAATTGGAGCTCACCTAGACCTCGATCAATCACTAAGGTTCCTTCGACTATCATTAGTAAAGTAATGCACCATCTTATCACCAAATTGGGCCAAGAAAGCCTCCCTAATTGGTCTAAAGGAAGGGACCTCGAAAATAGGGGAATCTCCAATCCACCAATCATATAAAAATTCAATGCTCCATCCATTCCCTAGAATCCATCTAATACCCTCAGAGAGAATACATATGGCCTTGATCAAATTATTCCAAAGCACCATCTTAGTAGGGTGAGAAAGAGCCTCCAAGAGTTGCCCCAAACCAAGCATGGCCTGGGCATATTTACAGCTATAATCTTACACCAATCCAAATCTCCAAAGAAAAGTCTTTGTAATTACTTAGCTGACAAAGCAACATTGAAATCCTCAAGCTTTTTGATACTCAAACCACTAGATTTATAAGGCAAGCAAACTTGGTCCAAGAAGCCAAATGAATACATTTACTATCTTCTGTGACAAACAAGAGAAAGCATTTCTAAATATTTTCAATTCTTTCATAAAAAATTGAGGGAGTTTTAAAAAGGTTCATAGCATACACCAAAATATTCTAAATCAAATCCTTGATCATTTGAACTTTACTCGCTTGACTAAGATGCATAACTTTCCATCTAACAAGTTCTGAATTGAATCTATCAATCAACCCATTCCAAAATAAATTATGAATCACATTACTATGAAGCGGGAGACCAAGATAAGTTGTAGGAAGATCCTCAATTTTACAACCCAAAATATCAACAATTCTTCTCTGTCTAAGAATAGGAGTGTTAAATAAGAATAAAGAGCTCTTCTCAAAACTAACTTTTTGACTCGAGTTAGATTCATACCTAACAATATAGGCTTCAAAGATCTTACTTCTCTAATTCAAGAGTATCTCAAAATCAAAGTATTATCAACAAATTATTAATGTGGAGGGCATATGAAATAAACTTTGAAATAAGCGAAGGTGGGAGAAGTGATTGTGGGGGCGGTAGGGCATCTGTAGGGGAGGATGAGGACACTAACTCTTATGACGATGAAGGCAGCAAGGAGTGGTTGGTCGCAGGGCTTGCTATGCCAAATGGGTCGTTGTTTTGGGTGGTTCATTTTGTTTTTGGCTAGGCAGGTGTTATGATGGGCATGGACTGGTTTCTCCTTAACATAGCGGGTCTCCGTGTTTTTTCACCTTCTTTGTGCCCTATGGCGGTAGTTGCAATTCTTTCCTATGGATCTGGAGTGGTGGTGGCCTTTGGGTGGTGTTGGGAGGATGTTGTGGGAGTTGTAGATTCTCTCATGTCTTTTTTTTTGCTCCCAGGTTTGCTACTCTATCGTGCGTGATGGCAAGTGTGGGCTTGGTCTGTGATGAACCAGGATGGGAAGTTGTTATTATTTTTTTGAACAGCGCTAGTAGTTGTTTCTATTCTCCCTCCCTGTTCTTTTTCTCCCTTTCTTTCCTTGGATCTCATTGAGAACCCTCACCGGTAGTTGGGTGTTCGATCCAGGAAATTGCTAGAGCTTGGCTTTGTGCAGTCATTTTGGTGGGAGTTTTTTTTCTTTTGGGTGTGACCAGACCCTTGTTTATTTCCTTGTCTCATCCTGGTTGTGAGTCTCTTCTACTCTTCCCTCTTTTCTTGGTTCTCCGTTGGCTTTGGGTTGCCCTACTATTGAGGTGGAGGGGTTGCTTGTGTGTTGGGTTGTGCAAGGATTGCTTAAGCAGTGGGTCTTCTCTCCTCAGTGTCCTATTGAGGTGCCTCTTTCTCCTTTTGAGGTGGAGACAAGGTATCAGGGAGTGGTTCAGCTTCTGCGAACTGCGAATGGACTTTGTGTATGGTTGGCTTGATTTCCACTCTTGCCTATAGAGGTGGCTCTTTCTCCTATTGAGGTGGAGAGAAGGGGTGAGGGAGCTTTTTGAATCCTATTGATGCTCGTGTTGCTAGTTGTGGGTGCCTGTCAATCCTTCCATGGTGACCGTCACAGTTGGGTTTGGGTTTCCTTTATTAACCCAGCTTCATAAGTTGCTTTGTGGGTTGAGGGAGCCTATAAAAACCCTCTTGTTCTTTCCTTTAAAATGTTTAGGGTGGCTTTTAAAAACCCCGTTTCCCAGATTGTTGTTTTCAGGTTGTTTTATTGTGATCTGGTTCCTGTCTGGTTGTTGGATCCGTGTAAAACCCATTTTTAAGGTTGAGGGAGCCTGGAAAAAACGTATTGTTTTTCTTTCATTCAGGGGTTGGCTGGATGCTAGTAGTACGCTATCAAGTTGTGGGATCCTCTTAAAACCCATTCTCAAGCTTGTGGGAGCTACCGATTCTCTCATGTCTATTTTTTTGCTCCAAGGTTTACTGCTCTATCGTGTGTGATGGTAAGGGTGGGCTTGGTCTGTGATGAGCCAAGATGGGAGGTTGTTATTATTGTTTTTGATAGCGCTGGTGGTTGTTTCTATTCTCCCTCCCTATTCTTTCTCTCACTTTCTTTCCTTGGATCACATTGAGAACCCTCACCCGTAGTTGGGTGTTCGATCCAAGGAATTGCGAGAGCTTGTCTTTGTGCAATCATTTTGGTGGGAGTTTTTTTTTCTTTTCGGTGTGAGTAGACCCTTGTTTATTTCCTTGTCTCATCCTTGTTGTGAGTCTCTTCTGCTCTCCCCTATTTTCCCGGTTCTCTGTTGTCTTTGGGTTGCCCTCCTACTGAGGTGGAGGGGCTTCTTGTATGTTGGGTGCTACAAGGATTGCTTAGGCAGTGGGTCTGCTCTCCTCGGTGTCTGATTGAGGTAGCTCTCTCTCCTTTTGAGGTGGAGACAAGGTATGAGGGAGTGCTTCAACTTCTGCGGGCTGCAAATGGACTTTGTGGATGGTTGGCTTTCTTTCCACTCTTGCCTATAGAGGTGGCTCTTTCTCCTATTGAGGTGGAGAGAAGGGGTGAGGGAGCTTTTTGAATCCTAATGATGCTCGTGTTGCTGGTTGTGGGTGTCTGCCAATCCTTCCATGGTGACCGTCATAGTTGGGTTTGGGTTTCCTTTCTTAACCCATCTTCACAAGTTGCTTTACGGGTTGAGGGAGCCTGTAAAAACCCTCTTGGTCTTTCCTTTAAAAGCTTTAGAGTGCCTTTTAAAAACCCTATTTCCCATATTTTTTTTCTGGTTGTTTTACTATGATCTGGGTCTTGTCTGGTTGTGGGATCTGTGTAAAACCCATTTTTAAGGTTGAGGGAGCCTAGGAAAAACCTATTGTTTTTCATTCGTTCAAGGGCTGGATGGATGCTAGTAGTACCGTGTCTGGTTCTTGGAGCCTCTTAAAACCCATCCTCAAGGTTGAGGGAGCCTAGAAAAACCCTTGGTATTTTTCTTTTTTAATGGATAGGCTGGATGCTGGTAGTTTTCAATGGCCCAATTTGGCCAGTTTGTGTTTTTGATTAGGCTTAGGTTTTGCTGTTAGTGATCTGGAGACTCTGCTATAGGTTAAGGGAGCCTGGTAAAACCCAAATGTGTGGGTTGGGGTGCTAGTTAAACCCTCATTTTCGATTTCTCAGATCTATAAGGTGGTTTAGATCTGTTGATTTGGCCGGCCTTGTTTGCATTGTCGCTCTTTTGTGTTTGGCTCATGATTGTTTCATTTTGGGTGCCCTGTGTCTTGTAGCCTCTTGTGCCACAAGAGAAGTAATGTACAAACCTTCTCAGATGTTTTTTGGCTTTTCTGTTGTTGAGCTTTGTTGTATCTGTCTACAGCATCCCTTTGTTGGTGTGAACAAACCAGATTAGAAGAGGAGGGGGATAAACCTCTAAGCAAACCAACAACTACAACTTTAAAAATGAAACAGCTCAAGGCTTCAACCATAATAATAAAGAGAAAAGAGGAAATTAGATCCCCCTATTCGATACCCTTATAACTATTGAATAAACTAGAGGGGGAGTAATTAATCACCACCTAAAAGGTAGGAAGCGAAACAAATTGCCAAGAAATCTCCAAAAAAATATCTCTAAAACCAAAATCTTTAAGAACTTTAATAAGAAAACCCCAACTCACACGGTCATAAGCCTTCATAAGATCAAGCTTGAGGAGAATCCCTACTCTCGTTTTGCATCTCAATGAGTGACTGTTCTCGTAAAAAATTGCAATAGAATCAATAATTTTCCTCCTATGAAAAAAAACCATTTTTCTTAGGAGAAATAATCATTGAGAGGACCAGCTACAATCTTAAAGCCATAATTTTGAAAAATATTTTATAAATAGAGTTGTAGAGACTAGTCTATCTGAAAGTATCAAAATAATTAGCCCCCATGAAACTAGGGACAAGAACAATTAAATCGGCATTGAGTTCCTTGAGAATCCTTCTACAACCAAAAAATTCCTTAGCTGGATCATAAATATCTTTTTCCACAATCTCCCAGAAACATTGGAAGTAGAAAAAAGGAAAAGCATCTGGACCCAAGCCTTGTTATATTCAAAAGAGAACACCATATTTTTAATTTTATCATCAAAGGGGATGGAATTGAGAATTCTATTAGTATCATCTTTAATAACATTAGGTATAACATCCAAAAAAATTCTCCACATCACCACTCAGAGGCAATCCTTCCTCAAAGAGGCGATTGGAGAAAAAACTAGCAACTGCCACATTAATGTGCTTTTCCAAATCCAATAGCGCACAGTTCTCATTGGTGGACGAGATCCAATTAGAAGCCTTATTTTTAAGAGTGGAAAGATGAAAAAATATACTATTCTTATCCTCGCATCGCAACTATAGAGATCTCTCTATATTTGTTAGCATAATTCTTCCTCCTTTGAAATGAGGTTATGGAGACAAGCCAGCAAGGAATTTTTCTAGTCTAGGATACTGCAACTTTAACCATCTTTTTTGAATGGAATCTTACACAACCTTGAGATCCCTTTAAATGATTTTCTTCTCAGAAAAGATATGAACAAAACAAGTATCATTCAAAATAATAACCTTAGCTTTGACCAATCTCATTTTTTTAGAAACTCAAAACATAGTCGTATTGTTAGTCCTGACATTCCATCATTTTCTAATTCTATAGAACAGGTTAGGTTGCTTGAGCCACATTTTCTCAAAGTGAAAGGAAAAAAGAATTTCCTTCCAAGACAATCAAGCAAGAGAGATGGGGAAGTGATCAAATCCAATACGAAAGATCAACTAAAGGGACCACGAGTACAAAACAAAACAGTAATGGGTAATTAGGGCTCTATCCAATATCACTATAGTGTCAAAAAAAAAAATTAATTAATAATCAACACAAAATTTTAAATGAAAATTACAAACATTATTGACTAGGAGAAAAATAGTTACAGATGTAGAAATGAATCTCTATTTTTTTCCTTTTTTCACTTTGTCTTTTTTAACAAGTCGTGTCTCTTACATGCTTTGTTCTAAATCACTACTACATCTATCTTCTCAATCCATTTACCACACAACCCTAGCAGGCTCATCTATTTCTGGTTTTCCTTGTCCATGCTTCATATCCTTTTCCATGATCTCTACCCTGTCTGTATTCATGCACTGGGCATCAATTTCTTATCATCTGTTCTTTATTTCCTCCACACGCTTTTCTGGCTATCCCTTTGTTTTTGAATCTCATAGGTTTGATGTCTTCTACTCTACACACTCTCCTTCCCTTTGTAATTAAAAATATGTTGATCTTCCCACACAATGTTATTATTTTTCCTTACTCATAAATCCCTTTTCACCTTTCAGTTTTTCTCAATCATTTTGGCGCACCCTCTCTTCTTTTTCGGATTTCTATTTTGTTTTATTTTACATAATAATTATTTCCCATCTTTTCAAATCCACATGTGGCCCCACGCCTTCATTCTTATTCTAGTTTTTTTTTGTTTAACATCCAAACTCTTCATTTACCCCAGACACCTCTTCGCCACGCCTCCATCCCACACTGATTGATATGCCTGCAATATGTTTCAATTATTTTA
The DNA here is from genome assembly GCF_030272615.1 of Cryptomeria japonica. Taxonomy (NCBI): domain Eukaryota; kingdom Viridiplantae; phylum Streptophyta; class Pinopsida; order Cupressales; family Cupressaceae; genus Cryptomeria; species Cryptomeria japonica. The sequence goes on from NW_026729154.1 coordinate 133,875, forward strand.
TTTAAACTACCTATCACTTTAAACTTACTTGGACAATATTTCTTATTGTTTGTTCATTTCACCTCATATTTGACTCTCCTTAGCTTTGTTAGTGTTGTTAATTTTCTTCAAAGAATTTAATTACTCAAATAAAACACTTACAAACTTATAAGCTAAAATTTATCAAAATAAAGATAAGAAATGAAAATCCTCATTTTAATATTTCAAAATTGAGGTTTGGTGCAAGCTATTTGTGCCCCCTCCCAGATGCCCCTGCATCAATTTGTGTTTGATATAATTGTTAAAACATTTATATGTAACATATGCTTTATTTATTATGTAGTGAAAGCATATTTCAATTTCAATGGTCCTTGGATTATAATTCATATTATGTATGAATTGATTTAAATTATATGTATGTAGAATTTCAATACAAGCAAGTAGTTATTTGTGTGTGTGTGTGCATTTATTCCAATAATATGTTTTCTTAACTAGAAGAGATTCTATAGAGCCAAACCCCATCTCAAAACTCCACACCACAAAGCCCCAAACCCCCTCCACTTTATGAAGCTTTAATTAAGAGAAACAAAATATGAAAACATAGCCACATTATTGGTAGTATAGATTATTTCGCAATGAACTGAATAATTCCCATACATTAAATATTCAATACTGAAGATGTAAGTCATCATCGATTCCATGAAATAAGTCAATATCAATTGACGCGGCTGTAATAGTGGTATGTGCACTGACAATAAAAATGTCTATAAAGTTTTATGTGATAAATGAAAACCATATGAATATCAATTGATATCAATAGGTATACACCTTAACAATGATATACATCAATTATATGTTGTAGCTAGCTATATTTGTGTTATATTGTTGTTAAATCATTTATATGTCACACGTGCATTATGTATCATATACTGAAAACATATTAAAGTTTCAATGGTACTTATAAGATTACAATTCAAATTATATAGGAATTGAGTTAAATTATAAAAACAAATTAAATCATATGCATGTAGCATATCAATACAAGCAAGTGCAATTATGTGCATGTGTGGGGGGGAGAAACTAAATTCCAAGAATGTAGTTTTTATCTAGAAGAGATTCGACATAATGAATGCCCATCTCGGAGCTCTACACCACAAAGCCCCCACCCCCTCCGTTTGATAGAAGCTCTAATTAAGGGAATGAATAAATGTTCAAATATAGAGAGATTATTGAGAAAATATATTTTTTCACAATGAATTGAATAATTTCCATATATTTCATATTTAGTATTGAAGATATGAGTCATCATTAATCACATCAAATATGTTGATGCAAATCTAGATAGATTCTATGCATAGAAGGAGGAGAAGTGGTATTATAATTGAGATTAAATAAAACAAAGACAGATCTTTCATTTACATATCTATAAGTATGCCTTAATCCAATTATTTAATTAAATTTAACTTTTTATAATGCACTTAAAAACTAATTCAGAAAAGTGCTAGTCCTAGTACAAAATGAGGTAGTATCAGATAACAATCTGACAGAAATCATGAGAAAAAGGTTACAAACGATAGATATCAATGTGTTTTTAAAAGTTTCTTATAAATCTTACTATATTTCAAAATAGACTAAATTGTCAATAACAAAATTGTAATTTTTCTAATGATTCATTATACATTTTTTCTTATTTATTAATTGACTATTTAGATGTTGAAAAATGAAGATAATATTTAAGATTAAACTATCTGTCACAGAACAACATTATTTTCAATTAAGTATTCGAATGAAGAAATATACTGCTGAAAATCTCAACCATATAAAACAACAATAAATAAGTATATTATAAGGAAATGTGAATCTTACTGTTAGAAATTCTCTGCAAAACTTGTAATTTTAATTCTACCTTCGCACTTTCACTTTTGAAAGGTCCATGTGGAGATGTCTCTGTCATAGTAATTCAACCAAGGTCTCATCACTGATATATTCCAAAGCATACTTATTGATACACAAATATACTGATATGTTTCTCTTTATCGATCGTTTGCAAACTACTTTGGACCAGCACACGATTGGATGCAGTCAGATTTTAGGAAGCACAAATTGAATAGTCTAATTGAAGGATGAATGATCAACAGGGGGGAAGATCTTTGGGAGGAGGAAGAAGAGATTGAGATCTGCCACCATTTCCATTTAAAACAACCCACGCCATCTTCAATCCCCAGCTGGTATGCAGCTCGAGATGACAATGCATGAACCACACTCCTGCAAAAAACATACATACAATCGGATATATGTTTATACGAAAGAAGCACAAATCTTTGAACCAGATGAGCGATTGAAGCTAACATTACGTAATGATATTAATACCTGGATTATCAGCTAGGAATCTGAGAGCCACCCAACCTCCACTGGGAACTCCAACTGTGTTTCTCTCCGGAGGATCCACCAGATTAAAGTTAGATGGGTCAGTGCTTGCATTGTAGTTTCCCATACCCTGACCCACTATGAAGAAGTTGAAGCCGTGCAGATGCAGAGGATGGCTCTCGAAGGTCGCAATGCTGGTGTCCTGCAGAACTAGCTGTACGCTAGTGTTAAAGGGAAGCACTTCGACTCTGGTGTCGTTGAGGGTCTGTGTGTTGTTAGGCGGCGTGCCGGTGTAGTTGAAAGGAAATGGCGGATTGTCAGGGAAAGTGGTATTGTAAACTCCATTGGACTGATTAAAGTAGTATGCTTGAAGAAGAGCGGTGGTGGGAAGAATGAAGGATATGTTGTTAATGGAGGCTGCAAATTTGGTACCGTTGGGGCCTTGACATGTCTGTCCTTGGGGACACGGATTTAGCCCCAACCCGACTGTGAATAGGAACTGTTTATCCATCTTCTGAGGGACAGCTGCTGCAGGAAATTTCGGATTGCCCAAGCTTCTCATCTTTTGGCTAAAATTGGCGGCAAAGGAGGTATCGTTGGGGGCTGGAAGCGTCGGTTTCATCATAGGAAGAGAGGATGAGGATGAATTAACTGCTGTCGCATTGGAAGTTACATACTCTAAAATTCCAGCACTGGTTGAGTTATCAAAAGCTGCTGTTCCCGTAGCGAATGGGCCTGCTAACATGAGGAATGTGGCATTGGGTGGCTGAGACATAGCTGTCAAGAGGACGTTGGTAGTCTGACCGGGAGTGATGAGAATAACATTGGTTTGAAAAGGCTTGACATACACAGCATCCGCTTCTACCACAGTCAATGTGTGGTTGGCTATTGCGAAAAACAGGTCACTATTGAGTGCAGCATTAACTATACGCAGTAGGTAAGTTTTCCCAGGGTTCACTTTGAGCCTGAATGTATCTGCATTACACAACACAGGAAACCTTTGTTACATTTACATTTAAACAAATGAACAATAGCGACCAGTCTAGTTATGTTTCATCCATTTTAATACCCCGCCCTCACCGTTGGTAGAGCAGTTATACATAAGTCCAGGGAGCCCGTTGATGGTATATGCATCTGACACATTAGCTTGCGCACCACTTTGCATTGCTTGATTGATAACAGTCTCAGTGTCTGCATTCCACCACTCCCCTGCAATTTGCAACACATTATCAACAGCAGTATTTTCATTGTAAATTTAGGACTATGTACGTACAATGGCAACACATTATCAACGAGTACTGAAGGGCATACCGAAAACAATAGGCACTTCCTGGTGTGGGCGAGGGAATGGGTAAGAAGCATTCTTCTTGGGATAGATGATAATGGGCCCATGTATGCTTGCTCGCAACCATGAGATGTGGGCATGCCACCACAGTGTTCCTCTCTGCCTTTTGACAATAAACTTGTACACATAACTTTGCCCGGTTTGAATTGGACACTGAGTGACATAAGCAGGACCATCCGCCCATCCAGATCTAAGCTGCCGAATTCCATGCCTGAGCGATTCATAGGAATTCATTAGGTGCACCCACTAAAGGGACATCAGCATATAATATTATTTTTATTAAGTAAATAACTGAGTAGCGGGAGCAGAAGAGATACCAATGTATGCTAATATTGTTTTTAACATTATTTGTTACTTTGATAACCACGCGATCTCCTTCTCGAGCAACTACTGGAGGCCCCGGATATTGCCCGTTGACAGTCAAGAGAGCTTTCGTGGTGCAAAGACGAGTCACATTCGTCATTTGGATCTGTGGATATTTAGAACAAAGAATCAATCACGGCTATCTGTAAAAATTTAATACTTTCCTAAACAATAAAACATTCAACTCATTCCATAGAATTATATAACCCACAGTGAAATTGTAGCGCCGTGTGATCACAGCATGTTTCGCTGAAACAAATTGAATAGTGAACCACAATGCCAAAAGTGGCAGCACGAGGCGGCCATAAAATGTCTGCATTGCTAGAATCGTACAATACTTCCTCTTTCAGAGTCTGATCACAACTTAAACAGGCTAAAATGCCAAATTGTTTCTGAACTGAGATGTGAAAATCTGTTTCTTTGTGTTTGTATATATAGATACACGAATTAAATCAGCTGTTGTTGGGTAGGTTGGTAGGCAATACTGATATTTTAACACGAGTATAAATCGACATGAACAAGTATTGTTAGCAACTGTATTAATCTATTTCATTTTCTTGACTTTTAATGATTCACATGTACTCTTCGTCGTTTTTGTTTGTTATGGAGATAAGGTGGGGCTTTCTATCCGGAGTGGCAACCAAGTAAACGATTCGCCCGATGAATACACCATCTTTTCCATTGTCATTAAAATCCATGAAATGTAAACCTATTTTGGTATACCAACCACTGCTCATATTTTTGTTATTGGGAATTTTTGAGTTACTGGGTTCACATCCGTTCGTTCCAGACTGGTCTAAGCCTCCACTCCCGGTCTTCGAAGCAACATCGTTTACCCATGCGGGACTACGAAACTTTAACTCCTTTTAGCTTCTAGGATCACATGAAATGATTGCATGATTAGAATTTCAGTAAACATAAATCAAACGAGACCACTCCTAAAAACACTCTGATGTTTTCTCAATCTTCATTTATGATTGTCATATCTACATGATGCCAATCAACTTCAAGCATCCGATCTTGCTCATGGATGTGACGATATAGCTCCTATATATATTTTTAGCTCATTGTTAATCACACACCACACCCTAATTTCCCAATGGAAATTACTGAGCCCCGTTTTGGAGGTTGGTCTAATCCTCATTCATTTGAATTAGGTCCTATATTTGTGCATGTGTGGTCCCTTCATTGGAAAACCATAGTTATGTTAATAAGTGATTTGAGAGTGTTTGTTTTCGCATATAGATTTCCCTTGTGTTTCTCCCATGCCTGCGACATTCAGTCTAACCTCCTCACCCAAAGTTATGATTCCTAGGCTACCTTCTATGTTAGTAATTTGAATACACATGTAATTAGTGTTTATATGTCACAAATTAAATTTACTATAATGTTCAATGTTCATGTTTGTGGGTGTGCCATGAGGTCTTGTTTTGTGAGTAACAAGTCAGAATCAGGGCCAAGTGGCTAAATAAATTGGTTTGCAATCGATTTCATTCTCCTCATTTTTCACATATTAGTCGATCTAGTTGTGATCAATGTTAATCATAATATACATTCAAAGCCCTTATCCTAACCCATCTCATGTTCTAGTGAGATAGGGATTTAATAAATAAAAAATGATAATTGAAAAAGATTCTAGTGTATTATATGTTGTCACACAACCAGTGTTTCTTTTGTATCAATACATGTGGCTAGAGCAGATGATTAAAAATGCAATTATAATACTTCTATGAGTCTTGACATAAAATAATGGAGATATACAACTACAAAAATGTGCATTATTAAATCTTTACTATACTAATATAAAGTGCATCCATTCATTTACAATTTATATGTTCAATTCTCTATAACACTAAAAAAAATTACTATACCTTAGAATTGGTTTAGTGACCAATTATTTAAATGAACTACTAGTTCATATAGATATATCATTAGATCTATCATTTATTAGCGTTTAGCAACTCTTGGGAGACTTGGTACTAGGAAATTGTTAAATATTCAAGGAAAATTGTGATGTCCCACTCACAATTAACTATTATTTAACAGTCACATTCAAAAAATTGTGAAAAACGTTTTAGTAATTTCATTCATCACTCCTATAGGTCTAGCATGAAATGAAGTGAGGAAACCTAGAAAATATATTGCAAATAGAATCTAGATATTGTCTTAAGTTTATCATGATCTATGATAGTAACCACAAAAATAATTAGGGAAAAAAAACCCATTTCATTCATTTTTACTTCTTAAATATACGTCATTTTGGCTAAAATATATACCTTTGTGGCACTTGCAAAATTAAATTTGGTGATTGTAGGGGCTTATCAACCACTAATGGAATCACGAGCATTGCAAAAGGATAGGCGACATTTATTAGAGATATTTAGCATGCTATTATTCATTATATCTCTTTCTATAATTAAAATAATTATTTTAGCTACGCTTACTTGATATGTTAGATCTTTTTTCCTATTATGAACCATGTCATATTGTTGGCACAATAGTGAGCTTTTGAAATATGGACCACACTTTTGAATGGTTTGAAAACTCATACACCTTGTAATTCTTTTGCCTATGCATCTTTATTTGATTTTAAATGGTGATTCAAAGTGTTTCAAAGCCTACATGAAATCGATAATACCTATTCACATCATCTTCAGTTTAGAGCATTTCCCCTCACAGAATCATGTTGAGGATTTATAAGGTTCTTAAACCTTCATATTGTCCAAAACCAATACTTGCTTTTTTCTCTCTTTCATGTCAAATATTTTGTAAACATTTTAACTTGATGCATGAGACACTTCTTCATTGTTTGTGTTTGCATATTGAGAGTATTGAGGTAAACATCCCTTAAAGTAGGTGGATGGACGAAATCCTGACAAGTTGATAAGCATATAGGAAAGTTAAACTCCTAGAAGGAAGCATGGGGACCGAGGGAATCTTAAAAGTCCAACTTTAAAAGTTATTAAAAGGGCCTTTGAATATTTTAGAGGATTGAGGAAGGTATGAAGGGAAGGCCAAGTCTAAAGGTTGAAGAAATAGACTTAGAAAATGTTCAGAGGACAAGGGATTAGGATATCAATTTTAACAGGTAAATGGTATTTGGGATGGGAATGTCCAATGGTCCAACTTGAAAGACTCAATTTTTTTTAAAGGTGATGTATTAGGAGGTTAGGATTGACGAGAAAGATGTGACATAAACTGAAACTTTGAAACTATATGAATTTGGCAAACATAGAAAACACCGAGGAAATCAAGTAGAGAGCTCTCATACTTAAATTTTATGGAAATTTGATATTTTTTAATATATGAGGGGATTAAAAATAACTACAATAAGTTATAAATCATAAATTAATACCCACATAGATGTTTCTTAGATTGATTACAAGTAATGGGTCAAATAGGGTTAAACATACAAAAGGGAGGGGACTCAAGAAGTATTGTGGGATCACCCGTGAAGAGGGACAAGAACAAGAAGAGGAACAAGACACAAAAGGAAAGGAACGACAAAAATCTAAGTAAAATTAGAAGAAGAAGGTCAATGAGAAGGAGAAGGAAAAGTAGAAGAAAGGCAATAAGAAGAGGAAAAATTACATGAAATTAAAATATCTAATACAAATATAGTGTGGTATTAATAGTAGGTCAAATAAGAGTATATCACAGAAGATAACATAAAACATTTTGAAGAATAAGTATCTGATCATTATACCTATTTCATTATTACAATATATTACCCTTTTACATGAATATTGTGACAAAATATGTAGCTTGATAATTCTTCTTGCCAAAGAGCTTCCTTATTTTTGGCGCTAAATTTTTTTTTGATTTTATGGTACTTGAATATTCATGTCAAACACTATATTTTTTTGTTGGGCACTGGGGTCACCATTCGTATTTTCCTTGTTGACCTTGGTGGCCTCTACAATATCCCTTTTTAAAGTAATTAATGCATTTAATACACTGCATGAGTTCTATGAACACAAATTTCTAAGTTAGTTTAGTGCACTTGTTCCCTTGAGTTGAGTAGTCCTACAAAGTGGGGGAAAAATTTAGTGTCGTAAACTACACCTAGTGCATTAATGACACTTATGCAATAGGCTCGGTGTGTTTATAATAAAAAATAATAATCAAGATACTATCATTCCAGCATCATGGATTTTAAAGATGAAGCATTAGCAACCCCTAATCCAAATGTGGGATTGATTTGGTCAAATGGGAGAGTGGTGAGCATACATGTATGTAGTGCACAAACGTCCCGAAATGATTTTAGATTTAAATTGGATATATTCTACATCGAGCCTCTTTTGATGCATGTCCCTTCTTTTGGGCACATTCAAAATGGCTATTCCCACTCATTTTGAGCAGAAAAACTCTTCTTTCTCTTTCATTTTGCAACATTCACACTCTCGGATATCTATCTCTCACACTAGTAATAAAACTCTACCAAAATCTGCACTCATGAAAATAAAAAACAATTATTATCTTGCTTACAATCGTGCCATTATTTCAAGAGAGGGGTCTTTCCTATGTAATGTTTTCCTTTCTCTCTTATCTCTTGTATGTATTTTTTTTCAATATAACATCATGTCACTAGTCTCTAAATGTATTTATTATCTATTTGAATTAATCAAATTAACATTTTATCTCAAATAATAGTGGGTTTCCTCCATTAAGAAGAGTTTGTTTCTATTGCACAATCTAATCTTTTATTTTATCCAATCTATGTATCTAGTTGTCTATGGAGGTATAAACATAGAAACAGGGGTTTGAATAAGGCAAACCCCTATACAACCCCAACATGTTGCCCTATATGAGTGTGTGTTGGTGATGAATAGTTTCATAGTGCATGAGATTCTTTTTGGTGTGACTTTTGGTGCTTTTCTATTTTTTGTTTCTACATATGACACCGCAATGTGTAGATGTCCCTCTGGCACATTGGTATCCAAGGCTAAGGCTTCACCAGTTCATGGGTAAAGTATGCATTTATAGAGATTTCTTTTTCTATAATCAAAATATTTTGACTATTTGATATTCCTTTCTTATGTAGTATTTTATGTTTATAGACATAGTTTAGTTTGTTTCCTTTCTTCCATATCAATCTTCTTGGCTCACGAGAGTGAAAATAAGTGGTGTATCGAAGGTTGGTTTCCTACACAAGATATTTTCATCTCAACGGTAGTAAATACTCTCCTCTACACTCTCTTTTTTAAACATGATAAATATCTAAGAGCATTTGAAGAAGATTCCGAAGTACAATGGAGGCTTCATACATTCAATAAATTCCTTAATCTAGCAATTCCTTTTCATTTAAACCTCCTTCAAAATTTGAAGGATTAAATTGTAGCTTCAAATTAATCCAGGTGATGGCCTTGATGAATATCTCCTCTCTTTGATCAAGCCTGAGTTGATTCACATTATCTCCCCCTTCAACAGTATACTCTTTGACATTTTCATTGACGTCCTCTATATGGGCTCCTCTTCTCTGAGACATCTCCAATGTGTCCATTTTCCATATTAAACCTCTAACTATGTCTGTAATATCGAGCTCAAAGCCTCTTTGTCTTCTTCCTCTTCAACCCTTGTTTCTATATGTCATATTGGCTACCTATAGGTCTTCTTCTTGACACAAATGAACTTCCTCTAATCCTACTTGATGCATGCCAACTTACTAAACAGAATTTCAAATTGGGTATGGTTTATTATTAAGGAAAAAATGGTTTTGAAGGGATCTGAAAACCCTGAGTACAAAGAGCTGCAAATAGAAAACACATAGCCAAACAACAACACAAAAATTACCTAGAATACAGAACCCTAAAATAGTAGGCCAACAAAAGAAAATATAAAACCTAACACAAATTCTTCAGGGCTTTAGCAAACTCAACTTTCATTTGTTCCATATTTTGGGTAATGTTCATCAGATCTTGCAATTCTATGTTTGCTTTAGCTCCCTAGCGTTCTTGAGATGTCCATGGGTTTGAGATGATGGACCTACACTATCATCCTTATTCTAGTTACTCTTCTCGACTAGGTTGATATTAATTGAAATGTTGCCCCCAAACTTCAAAGCCTACATAGTCTACCACTGATTCACAAAAGTTTTATCCCCTTCTACATTGCTGTGAATGGTTTTAAGGCTCATGCTAATAGATTAGTGAGGTTATAATTAATTCTCTTCATCTTGGCTTCAATAGCCCAAGTCTACCTTCATAGTCTTCAAGTGAGCAACATATTTGGTCATGTTTTCTAAGATAGAGAGCATTTTGTCTTTTTCCTCATAAGAGATCACATTGTCAACAGGATCCCTAAACGAATATCGACCATCACCTTGCTCCAAAATAACCACTTTTATTTTAATGGATTGGATGTTGATATTAACTTGATTGATTTCTAAAAAAGGCTCTTAGGAAATCCTAAACTAGTCTACTATGGCATCCCTATTAATACCCAAAAAATAGCTAGATTCCCAGGGTCACTTCCAAGGAAAGGGGACTATTTTTAAAGATCCCTAGGAAAGGGAGGATTATTAATTCTCTCTTGATTAGCATAATTAAAAGATCAAGGGGAAGGGGAACTCCCAAGAAGCCTTCTCCTCCACCCATCACATTCTCCCTTTCGCCCAAAAAATTCTCCCCTTCCAAATTTTGGTTCTTGTCAACCTCCTCAGCATCTAACTCCTCATCAAGTCATCTAGGAGAATCATGCATGTAAAATTATTTAATTTAACAAATCTTTCTTTTTATACTGAATTTAATGAGATTCTCTTTTTCTTCTCCTCTGACACATTATTCTTGTTTTACTTTGAGGAAGTTTCATCCTTTGTTTGCTAGTCCTCATCCTCTGAATCATCATCACATTCCCCTATATTTCTCTACATACCCTCCTTTGACACCTATTCACCGAGTGCAAAGGGGGATAACCTTGATATTTTCACTTAGAGGAAAATGGGAGGGCATTGAATTGTTCCATAATTAGAAGGATCGAGCCCTCATGAAGATTAGGGTTTCTTTGCTTCTTATTATGTTCTTTAATATTGGCTTCCAAGGATGATAAGAGATAGAATGGAAACAAACGAAGAACTTATTTCTAAAGTGTTTAAGCCGAGAAAAATGACCACCATAGATTTTGGTAAACCACCCATCTAAGGTAAAATATTGTATAAGGACCTTAGCCACACCCACCCAAAGGGGTTTAAGGGTGTCTACTTGGTAAGAAATGTTTGAATTGTTGACAAGATTCAACCCCTCTCCATATTTTAGAAAGGTTTTCACCATGGACTCAGAAGATTTTGCCCTTGAAATTGTTTGTTCCTTCCATAGGCAGCCCAATAAGCTCCACAATCAACTCCTTTGTGAAATCTGAGCTTTTATTGTCATTTCAAAAAAATAAAGTGCATCCATTATCTACCAAAAATCTTTGTTACCTTTGGATCAAAGCCATGAGGATTCTCTAAAAAGGGTGTAACCCCACATTAAGTAAAAATCCACAAATTTTTCTCTTTTATGTGCATTTCGTCAGAGGAAATGCGCTCCTATTGATGTCTCTCCTCCTATTATGGATCCCACATATAAAATAAAAAAGAAATGCCTACCCCAACAACAGTCATAATCAAAGCCCTAAAAACCCCACCATGAATGTCATCAGAGGAAATGGACTCCTATTGATGTATGTCCCCCGCCATGATGGAGCCCACACATAAAATAACAAAGAAATGCCTACCCCACAATTGACCACCCAACAACATAGTCTCAATTGAAGCCCTTAAAAGCGCTATTTGAAATAAGGAAATCTAAAAACCAAGAAACTGGGTACTAATATCACCCACAATCCAACTGGAAATAGTTAGCTAGTGAGCACCAAGGGGGAAAAATACCTAACTATCATCATTAAAACATATCAAATAATGAAGAAAGGATAGGTTGAAAAATATAATCACCCACATAGACAAAAACAAGTTAACCAAGGTGGTTAATATTGTTAAATATCCAGGCAACTGAGAGGGGCTTGAATTAGTTGAAAAACATAAATCAATTTCATGTAACCCTTTTGCACATCTGGAGTAACCAATAGAATTAATTAAGATAGATATAGCATGAAAACATAAACATACAACAAATCACACAATGAACACTAGATATGATGTGGAAAACCCAGAAAGCGAAAAATCACAGAGAATGTTAGTTCTCAATATAAAATATTGGTTTAGGTGACACCAGTTAAGGTAATTTTTACAAAGGGTTTCTCATTGTTAGAATACTCACTTCAAGAGGGCTCATTGCCCAGAAAAAAGGTCGACTACTGAAGAAACAAAAAATGAAAAGAAAGAATCCACCATTGAATCTCAATCTGAAACACCAGACTACTTCTGGTAGCTCAGTACCAATGCACTCTCACATATTGCCAAAAATCAGATCTTTCCTTTCCAATATCGCATTCAATAGAAATGCGACACTTTTTCTATATAAATTCATTTAGATCTTTCTTTTATATAAATACATATATACATGTATATATGTATATATATATACATGTATATATGTATATACATGTATATATATACATGTATATACATGTATATATATACATGTATATACATGTATATATATACATGTATATATATCTACATATATACATGTATACATATATACATGTATATATATATATGTATATATGTATATATATATATATATGTATCTATACATGTATATATACATGTATACATGTATACATATATCTATACATGTATATATACATTTACACATGTATATATGTATACATGTATACATGTATATATACATGTATAGATACATATATATATATGTATGTATATATATGTATATCTATGTATATATATATACATATATATGTATATATATACATATATATGTATATATATACATATATATGTATATATATACATATATATGTATATATATACATATATATACATATATATATTGTCTCAGGGAAACATAATCTTCTAAATCGGCCAAGAGAGAGTTCTAAAATAGGTCAACACTAAACCTTATTGTGGTGGGAAGGAATCAGAAGTAAACCATACCACAATGGAGAACAATTGTCAGATCAAAATGTTACATCCATTATAAATTTTGGACCCGAAACATGACTTACACTACACCAAAGCTGCTACACAACCTCAAATTCTAGACTTAATCCAGACCCAAAAATCATTGCCCAATACAATGAAAATAAGAATGGAATCAAGATACACATGAATACAATTAATCAACACCATATCTAATAGACAAAAATATCTAGATTGACAGATCAACTCAATTAACCCATGTTGAAACATAACTTCCAGAGTACCAAAGGTTTCAGGAGTTCATCTTTTGGATCACCAACACCAAGGACATCAAAAATGTTGATTTCACATCCATCTGATAAACCTTGAAATCCTTATAAGCTACAAAAGCCAAAAGCATCCTAATTTCCTCCATCCGAGCAACCAGGCCATATGTCTCGTCAAAATTAATCTCTTCAATCAAAGTGTAACCTTTACAAACCAATATTTCTTTATTTCTCATAACATTTCCAGCTTCATTGAGCTTGTTCTAGAATACCCACTTTGTTCCAATCACATTCTTATATGTCATTTTATTAACTAGTTCCCATGTTGAATTATTCTCAATTGTGTCCAACTCTTCTATCATTACCTTCATCCAATTCTGATAATTGCAAGCTTCTTCTGTTGTTTTCAATTCAATCTCTAAAAGTTAACATAACAAAACTTGTTCTTGAGCTGCTTTGCTTCTTGTGATAATTCCTTTGTTTGTATCTCTGAAAAAACGGTCCACTAAATGATTCTTCTAAACATATCTCAATGTCTTAGATGTAGAAGTTGAAGCTTCCTAATCTTTCTTTTCTTCTTCTCCTTCTTCGATCTTCTCTCCACTTTTTCTGTCGGTCGATTCATCAGACTCATAACCTACCAATTTGTCAGACTCTTTAGAAATGTATTCATCAACCTTCGCATTTTCACTTTCAACAATCTTGTTTAGCCTTATATTACAACGCTGATATGCTTTCCTCTTTGTTGAATATCCTAGGAATATGCCTTCATCTTCTCTATTGTCAAATTTTCCAAGATTATCTTCATCTCTCCGGATGTAGCAATTTCTTCCAAATACCTTAAAATATTTCACTGTCGACTTTCTACCATGTCATAGCTCATAAGATGTATTTCCATGTATTTTCTTATATAAAATTACGTTAGGATTGTAGACTATAGTATGAAATGCTTCTCTCCAGTAGACTTCTCTGTTGATCACTATTTTGGTTGCATCTTGAATTATTTGGTTCATCCTTTCCACTACACCATTCTGTTGCAGTGTTCTAGGGGAAGATGACTATTTTCTAATACCATGTCTCTCACAAAAGTTGTTGAACTCTTCCGAATTAAATTCTCCTCCTCTATTAGACCTCAAACACTTAATTTTTCTATCAACTTCATTTTCAACTTGAGCCTTAAATATCTTGAATTTCTCTAATGCTTCTAGCTTCTCTCTCAAAAATGCAAACCATGAAATTCTAGAATAATCATCAATCAACAATATGAAATGCTTCTCACCTTGTATACTTCTTGTTTTGGTCGGACCGCATAGTTTTGTGTGCACTAAATTCAACAACCTAGTGGACAAGTGCTCTAAATTATTTTGTATTTTCCTTTCATCTACTTCAAAGTTTACATTCTCTACAAATTTTGTTGGTTTGGTCGAACTCGGTAAATCTCTCACTACACTTGATGAGCTAATCTTCACCAAGTTGTCAAAATTGATATGACATGTCCTTTGGTGCCAGAGTCAGATATCATTGATCTAAGATAACAAACAATTGTTTGCATCTCCTTCCAAGAAATACATGTTCCACCAATCTTTTTCCCTGCTACAATAACAATTTCAGATTCTTTCTAGATCTCACAACCATCATCTTGAAAAACAACGTTGTAACCATTTTCACACATTTGTCCAACACTCAAAATATTAAGATGAAAACCATTAACATAGTAAACATTATCAGTATTGTTCTTTCCATCAAAAGAAATAGAACCAATCCCACAATTTGTGTTGTTTGATCATCTCTGAACCTAACAAAACTACCATCGTACTTTTCAAGTTTCACAAACTTACTTTAGTCATGAGTCATATGATTTCAGCATCCACTATAAATCAATCATTCATTTCTATCTCTTCTAACATGTACAACAGTAGCAACCACCTTAGGAATATCAATCTTTGTTACATCTCTTTTTACCAAAACAAGCAATCACCATCTTCATAATTTAAATCATCATCTAAAATACCAACATCATCTTTGACATAATAGGCTCTCTTATTAAATTTTCCTTTACCTTCTCTAGACCTTTGTCTTGAACCTTTTCCCGAACATCTAGTAGCAATGTGACCAATCTTTTCACATCTAAAGCATTTAAAAGGTAACATACCTTTGTATTTGTCGGTGTCTCTCTTCAGTTTTCTCACAAAGCTTGCTTTCGTCTCATCTAAAATTTCATCTTCTGGATCTTCGTTAGATGCTTTGAAGGTAGACTCGATCTTAGCTTTGTGTTTTCCAAGCTTACCTCTCTCAAATCCTAATAGAGTACCATAAGGCTTCACTCTTGTAAATTTCTTCCGATCATAGGTTTCTTCATTAGTCAAGATCTTATCATTGTAGCTTTCTGGTAGGGACATTAGAATCTTCTCAATTATGTATTCATCCAACAAGCTGACACCAAGTTCTCTGATTTCATTTACCGCACTATCAACCTTATAAAAATCGGTTGTTATATCTTCTCCTTCTTCCATTTTCAAGTTCTCATATCTGTGATTAGTTTTTATCTTCTTTGATAATTTAACTCTGTCACTTCCTTCATAGATATCTCTCAACTTTTTCCAAACCTCATGAGTAGTATTCAATGAAATAATCATTGTCAATTCAATCTTTGATAAAGCACTAAACATAGCATACCGTGCCTTTTCATTCACTTCATAAGCTTGAACCTTATCTAGAGTACTAAGACCATTTTCCGATTGAATATACTAAGTTTCCACTGCTTTCCAAGTGTTGTATCCCAAAGAGATCAGGTAGCCTCTAATCTTTAATTTCCAAAAACTATATTCGGATCCTTCAAAAATAGGAATAGTCAATTTATGTGCCATTGGATCAAGATCTACCTCAAGCAGATAAGCTCTTCTCCAAGTAACCAAATCTCTGATACCAATAGTTGAATATCCGAGCAACTGATAGGGGGAATGAATTAGATGAAAAAATTAAATCAATTTCTTCTAACCCTTTTGCATATCTATAGTGACCAATAAAATTATTTAAGAAAAATATAGCATGAACATATAAACATACAATAGATCACACAATGAACACCAGATATAACGTGGAAAACCCAAGAAGGGAAAAACCATAGAGAATGTTAGTTCTCAATATAAAACACGGGTTAAGGTGACACGGGTTAAGGTGATTTTTACAAAGGGTGGCTCACTGCTAGGATCCTCACTATGAGAGAGAACACTACCCAGAAAAAGGCTCACTATCGAAGAAATAAAGGAATAATTTAGAAAAGAAAGAATCCACCACTGAATCTCAATCTGCAAGACTGGACTGCTTCTGATACCTCAATACCAATGCACTCTCACCCATTTCCAACTATCAGATCTTTC
Organism: Cryptomeria japonica; assembly: GCF_030272615.1. NCBI lineage: Eukaryota > Viridiplantae > Streptophyta > Pinopsida > Cupressales > Cupressaceae > Cryptomeria > Cryptomeria japonica. The sequence goes on from NW_026729154.1 coordinate 150,615, forward strand.
CTTTTCAATCTCGCATATCTTCAATAATAATACCATATTTTTTTATATAAATTCATTCAAATCTTCCTCATATATATATATATATATATATATATATTATCTCCAAGAAACATAATCTTCTTAGTTTGCCAAGAGTGAGATCTAAAATAGGTCAACACTAAACATTCTTATGGTGGGAAGGAATGAGAATTAGATGATACCACAATGAACAATAATGATCATATCAACATGTTACATCCATTACAAATTCCAGAACCAAATCATGGCTCATACGCTACACCAAACCTCGAATTCTGGACTTAATCTATCTCCAAAAATCATTGCCCAGTAAAAAAAAAAAATGGAATCAAGATACACATGAATACAATGAATCAACACCATATCCAATAGATAAAACTATCCAGATTGCCATCAACTCAATTAACCCATGCTAAAACACAACTTTTATAGCACCAAACGTTCCAAGAACACATCAACTGGATCACCAACACCAAGGACATCAATGACAACCATTATGTTGACTTTGAAATGACAACCAGTGATAATCATCATCATCACATTTGCAACGAATATCAAGTTTCATATTGTCCTCAATGTTAGGGGGAAGAGGGTCAATCCCATTCCAATAAAATCCTTGTCTTTGGAATGCACCAATATTTTCAAAAGCATCCGCAAGAGAATTACCTTCCCTAAAAATATCATAAATATACAAACTATCAAAATCCTTGATAATGTTTAACACAACCTTCACCAAATATTTAATGGAACAACTTGAAGTATGTAATAAGTTTAAACAATTAATTATGTTGAGTGAATCATCCTCAATCTAAACCTTCCAAGAACCAAGATCAAGAGCTAACTTGAAGGAATTAAAAATAGATGAGGCTTCAGCCAGGTGGTTGGACTTGATTCCCAAAGGGAGTGCCATTTGCAAAAGGAGCCTGCCATAATCATCACTCAGCACACCCCACAACTAGTTGGCCCAGGATTCCCCTTAGCTGCCCCGTCAAAATTAACCTTCACCGAATCAAAAAATGGAGTAGACCATTTAACATTAGTTCTAGAGGTTTTAACATTTCCCAAAGTTCTAGAAATATCAAAATTTGAACCCCAATTAATAGGAGACTACTGATCTGAAGCATTAATATATATAGGAGGCAAGCCAAGATTAACATCCTTAAGTACAATCTAGAAATTATCCTTTACAACTGTACGAATCCTCTAAAACACCACCTTAAAAGGGAGAAGTACATCCCTAAAGACACAGTTGTTTCTCTTGTTTTCAGATCTACATAGACACATGAGGCATAATCAAAGACCAAAGTAAATTCAAAGATAGATTAAGAGAAGGAGGGGACCAGTGAGACCACATCTCCCCGACAGAGGAAAGGAAGACCCAATTAAAATTCTAGGTGGCCAAGATAAGAGACCAAAATTATCTGGTAAAACAACACTCCATAAAATGATAATTGACACTCTCTATTTATGCAAATAACAAAGAAGGCATTTATTAACAGGAAAAATACCATGCTTACAAAGGTTATCCAAAGTAAGAATCTTAGTTTGAATCAAGAACCAGAAAAAGATGTTAATCTTAAGAATCAACTTACAATTCCAGATTGAAAATCTCATAGAGAAAAGGTCAACTTAGGATGATAGGGAAGGGAAAAGGCTAAGGTGGAAAAAAAAAATCCAAAGGGTGGAGGCCCCCAAATAATATGATCTAGAAAAGAAGCCATGAAAGGAATATGCTAGAAGCTCAAAAAATTGGAGCTCACCTAGACCTCGATCAATCACTAAGGTTCCTTCGACTATCATTAGTAAAGTAATGCACCATCTTATCACCAAATTGGGCCAAGAAAGCCTCCCTAATTGGTCTAAAGGAAGGGACCTCAAAAATAGGGGAATCTCCAATCCACCAATCATATAAAAATTCAATGCTCCATCCATTCCCTAGAATCCATCTAATACCCTCAGAGAGAATACATATGGCCTTGATCAAATTATTCCAAAGCACCATCTTAGTAGGGTGAGAAAGAGCCTCCAAGAGTTGCCCCAAACCAAGCATGGCCTGGGCATATTTACAGCTATAATCTTACACCAATCCAAATCTCCAAAGAAAAGTCTTTGTAATTACTTAGCTGACAAAGCAACATTGAAATCCTCAAGCTTTTTGATACTCAAACCACTAGATTTATAAGGCAAGCAAACTTGGTCCAAGAAGCCAAATGAATACATTTACTATCTTCTGTGACAAACAAGAGAAAGCATTTCTAAATATTTTCAATTCTTTCATAAAAAATTGAGGGAGTTTTAAAAAGGTTCATAGCATACACCAAAATATTCTAAATCAAATCCTTGATCATTTGAACTTTACTCGCTTGACTAAGATGCATAACTTTCCATCTAACAAGTTCTGAATTGAATCTATCAATCAACCCATTCCAAAATAAATTATGAATCACATTACTATGAAGCGGGAGACCAAGATAAGTTGTAGGAAGATCCTCAATTTTACAACCCAAAATATCAACAATTCTTCTCTGTCTAAGAATAGGAGTGTTAAATAAGAATAAAGAGCTCTTCTCAAAACTAACTTTTTGACTCGAGTTAGATTCATACCTAACAATATAGGCTTCAAAGATCTTACTTCTCTAATTCAAGAGTATCTCAAAATCAAAGTATTATCAACAAATTATTAATGTGGAGGGCATATGAAATAAACTTTGAAATAAGCGAAGGTGGGAGAAGTGATTGTGGGGGCGGTAGGGCATCTGTAGGGGAGGATGAGGACACTAACTCTTATGACGATGAAGGCAGCAAGGAGTGGTTGGTCGCAGGGCTTGCTATGCCAAATGGGTCGTTGTTTTGGGTGGTTCATTTTGTTTTTGGCTAGGCAGGTGTTATGATGGGCATGGACTGGTTTCTCCTTAACATAGCGGGTCTCCGTGTTTTTTCACCTTCTTTGTGCCCTATGGCGGTAGTTGCAATTCTTTCCTATGGATCTGGAGTGGTGGTGGCCTTTGGGTGGTGTTGGGAGGATGTTGTGGGAGTTGTAGATTCTCTCATGTCTTTTTTTTTGCTCCCAGGTTTGCTACTCTATCGTGCGTGATGGCAAGTGTGGGCTTGGTCTGTGATGAACCAGGATGGGAAGTTGTTATTATTTTTTTGAACAGCGCTAGTAGTTGTTTCTATTCTCCCTCCCTGTTCTTTTTCTCCCTTTCTTTCCTTGGATCTCATTGAGAACCCTCACCGGTAGTTGGGTGTTCGATCCAGGAAATTGCTAGAGCTTGGCTTTGTGCAGTCATTTTGGTGGGAGTTTTTTTTCTTTTGGGTGTGACCAGACCCTTGTTTATTTCCTTGTCTCATCCTGGTTGTGAGTCTCTTCTACTCTTCCCTCTTTTCTTGGTTCTCCGTTGGCTTTGGGTTGCCCTACTATTGAGGTGGAGGGGTTGCTTGTGTGTTGGGTTGTGCAAGGATTGCTTAAGCAGTGGGTCTTCTCTCCTCAGTGTCCTATTGAGGTGCCTCTTTCTCCTTTTGAGGTGGAGACAAGGTATCAGGGAGTGGTTCAGCTTCTGCGAACTGCGAATGGACTTTGTGTATGGTTGGCTTGATTTCCACTCTTGCCTATAGAGGTGGCTCTTTCTCCTATTGAGGTGGAGAGAAGGGGTGAGGGAGCTTTTTGAATCCTATTGATGCTCGTGTTGCTAGTTGTGGGTGCCTGTCAATCCTTCCATGGTGACCGTCACAGTTGGGTTTGGGTTTCCTTTATTAACCCAGCTTCATAAGTTGCTTTGTGGGTTGAGGGAGCCTATAAAAACCCTCTTGTTCTTTCCTTTAAAATGTTTAGGGTGGCTTTTAAAAACCCCATTTCCCAGATTGTTGTTTTCAGGTTGTTTTATTGTGATCTGGTTCCTGTCTGGTTGTTGGATCCGTGTAAAACCCATTTTTAAGGTTGAGGGAGCCTGGAAAAAACGTATTGTTTTTCTTTCATTCAGGGGTTGGCTGGATGCTAGTAGTACGCTATCAAGTTGTGGGATCCTCTTAAAACCCATTCTCAAGCTTGTGGGAGCTACCGATTCTCTCATGTCTATTTTTTTGCTCCAAGGTTTACTGCTCTATCATGTGTGATGGTAAGGGTGGGCTTGGTCTGTGATGAGCCAAGATGGGAGGTTGTTATTATTGTTTTTGACAGCGCTGGTGGTTGTTTCTATTCTCCCTCCCTATTCTTTCTCTCACTTTCTTTCCTTGGATCACATTGAGAACCCTCACCCGTAGTTGGGTGTTCGATCCAAGGACTTGCGAGAGCTTGGCTTTGTGCAATCATTTTGGTGGGAGTTTTTTTTTCTTTTCGGTGTGAGTAGACCCTTGTTTATTTCCTTGTCTCATCCTTGTTGTGAGTCTCTTCTGCTCTCCCCTATTTTCCCGGTTCTCTGTTGTCTTTGGGTTGCCCTCCTACTGAGGTGGAGGGGCTTCTTGTATGTTGGGTGCTACAAGGATTGCTTAGGCAGTGGGTCTGCTCTCCTCGGTGTCTGATTGAGGTAGCTCTCTCTCCTTTTGAGGTGGAGACAAGGTATGAGGGAGTGCTTCAACTTCTGCGGGCTGCAAATGGACTTTGTGGATGGTTGGCTTTCTTTCCACTCTTGCCTATAGAGGTGGCTCTTTCTCCTATTGAGGTGGAGAGAAGGGGTGAGGGAGCTTTTTGAATCCTAATGATGCTCGTGTTGCTGGTTGTGGGTGTCTGCCAATCCTTCCATGGTGACCGTCATAGTTGGGTTTGGGTTTCCTTTCTTAACCCATCTTCACAAGTTGCTTTACGGGTTGAGGGAGCCTGTAAAAACCCTCTTGGTCTTTCCTTTAAAAGCTTTAGAGTGCCTTTTAAAAACCCTATTTCCCATATTTTTTTTCTGGTTGTTTTACTATGATCTGGGTCTTGTCTGGTTGTGGGATCTGTGTAAAACCCATTTTTAAGGTTGAGGGAGCCTAGGAAAAACCTATTGTTTTTCATTCGTTCAAGGGCTGGATGGATGCTAGTAGTACCGTGTCTGGTTCTTGGAGCCTCTTAAAACCCATCCTCAAGGTTGAGGGAGCCTAGAAAAACCCTTGGTATTTTTCTTTTTTAATGGATAGGCTGGATGCTGGTAGTTTTCAATGGCCCAATTTGGCCAGTTTGTGTTTTCGATTAGGCTTAGGTTTTGCTGTTAGTGATCTGGAGACTCTGCTATAGGCTAAGGGAGCCTGGTAAAACCCAAATGTGTGGGTTGGGGTGCTAGTTAAACCCTCATTTTCGATTTCTCAGATCTATAAGGTGGTTTAGATCTGTTGATTTGGCCGGCCTTGTTTGCATTGTCGCTCTTTTGTGTTTGGCTCATGATTGTTTCATTTTGGGTGCCCTGTGTCTTGTAGCCTCTTGTGCCACAAGAGAAGTAATGTACAAACCTTCTCAGATGTTTTTTGGCTTTTCTGTTGTTGAGCTTTGTTGTATCTGTCTACAGCATCCCTTTGTTGGTGTGAACAAACCAGATTAGAAGAGGAGGGGGATAAACCTCTAAGCAAACCAACAACTACAACTTTAAAAATGAAACAGCTCAAGGCTTCAACCATAATAATAAAGAGAAAAGAGGAAATTAGATCCCCCTATTCGATACCCTTATAACTATTGAATAAACTAGAGGGGGAGTAATTAATCACCACCTAAAAGGTAGGAAGCGAAACAAATTGCCAAGAAATCTCCAAAAAAATATCTCTAAAACCAAAATCTTTAAGAACTTTAATAAGAAAACCCCAACTCACACGGTCATAAGCCTTCATAAGATCAAGCTTGAGGAGAATCCCTACTCTCGTTTTGCATCTCAATGAGTGACTGTTCTCGTAAAAAATTGCAATAGAATCAATAATTTTCCTCCTATGAAAAAAAACCATTTTTCTTAGGAGAAATAATCATTGAGAGGACCAGCTACAATCTTAAAGCCATAATTTTGAAAAATATTTTATAAATAGAGTTGTAGAGACTAGTCTATCTGAAAGTATCAAAATAATTAGCCCCCATGAAACTAGGGACAAGAACAATTAAATCGGCATTGAGTTCCTTGAGAATCCTTCTACAACCAAAAAATTCCTTAGCTGGATCATAAATATCTTTTTCCACAATCTCCCAGAAACATTGGAAGTAGAAAAAAGGAAAAGCATCTGGACCCAAGCCTTGTTATATTCAAAAGAGAACACCATATTTTTAATTTTATCATCAAAGGGGATGGAATTGAGAATTCTATTAGTATCATCTTTAATAACATTAGGTATAACATCCAAAAAAATTCTCCACATCACCACTCAGAGGCAATCCTTCCTCAAAGAGGCGATTGGAGAAAAAACTAGCAACTGCCACATTAATGTGCTTTTCCAAATCCAATAGCGCACAGTTCTCATTGGTGGACGAGATCCAATTAGAAGCCTTATTTTTAAGAGTGGAAAGATGAAAAAATATACTATTCTTATCCTCGCATCGCAACTATAGAGATCTCTCTATATTTGTTAGCATAATTCTTCCTCCTTTGAAATGAGGTTATGGAGACAAGCCAGCAAGGAATTTTTCTAGTCTAGGATACTGCAACTTTAACCATCTTTTTTGAATGGAATCTTACACAACCTTGAGATCCCTTTAAATGATTTTCTTCTCAGAAAAGATATGAACAAAACAAGTATCATTCAAAATAATAACCTTAGCTTTGACCAATCTCATTTTTTTAGAAACTCAAAACATAGTCGTATTGTTAGTCCTGACATTCCATCATTTTCTAATTCTATAGAACAGGTTAGGTTGCTTGAGCCACATTTTCTCAAAGTGAAAGGAAAAAAGAATTTCCTTCCAAGACAATCAAGCAAGAGAGATGGGGAAGTGATCAAATCCAATACGAAAGATCAACTAAAGGGACCACGAGTACAAAACAAAACAGTAATGGGTAATTAGGGCTCTATCCAATATCACTATAGTGTCAAAAAAAAAAATTAATTAATAATCAACACAAAATTTTAAATGAAAATTACAAACATTATTGACTAGGAGAAAAATAGTTACAGATGTAGAAATGAATCTCTATTTTTTTCCTTTTTTCACTTTGTCTTTTTTAACAAGTCGTGTCTCTTACATGCTTTGTTCTAAATCACTACTACATCTATCTTCTCAATCCATTTACCACACAACCCTAGCAGGCTCATCTATTTCTGGTTTTCCTTGTCCATGCTTCATATCCTTTTCCATGATCTCTACCCTGTCTGTATTCATGCACTGGGCATCAATTTCTTATCATCTGTTCTTTATTTCCTCCACACGCTTTTCTGGCTATCCCTTTGTTTTTGAATCTCATAGGTTTGATGTCTTCTACTCTACACACTCTCCTTCCCTTTGTAATTAAAAATATGTTGATCTTCCCACACAATGTTATTATTTTTCCTTACTCATAAATCCCTTTTCACCTTTCAGTTTTTCTCAATCATTTTGGCGCACCCTCTCTTCTTTTTCGGATTTCTATTTTGTTTTATTTTACATAATAATTATTTCCCATCTTTTCAAATCCACATGTGGCCCCACGCCTTCATTCTTATTCTAGTTTTTTTTTGTTTAACATCCAAACTCTTCATTTACCCCAGACACCTCTTCGCCACGCCTCCATCCCACACTGATTGATATGCCTGCAATATGTTTCAATTATTTTATTTAAACTACCTATCACTTTAAACTTACTTGGACAATATTTCTTATTGTTTGTTCATTTCACCTCATATTTGACTCTCCTTAGCTTTGTTAGTGTTGTTAATTTTCTTCAAAGAATTTAATTACTCAAATAAAACACTTACAAACTTATAAGCTAAAATTTATCAAAATAAAGATAAGAAATGAAAATCCTCATTTTAATATTTCAAAATTGAGGTTTGGTGCAAGCTATTTGTGCCCCCTCCCAGATGCCCCTGCATCAATTTGTGTTTGATATAATTGTTAAAACATTTATATGTAACATATGCTTTATTTATTATGTAGTGAAAGCATATTTCAATTTCAATGGTCCTTGGATTATAATTCATATTATGTATGAATTGATTTAAATTATATGTATGTAGAATTTCAATACAAGCAAGTAGTTATTTGTGTGTGTGTGTGCATTTATTCCAATAATATGTTTTCTTAACTAGAAGAGATTCTATAGAGCCAAACCCCATCTCAAAACTCCACACCACAAAGCCCCAAACCCCCTCCACTTTATGAAGCTTTAATTAAGAGAAACAAAATATGAAAACATAGCCACATTATTGGTAGTATAGATTATTTCGCAATGAACTGAATAATTCCCATACATTAAATATTCAATACTGAAGATGTAAGTCATCATCGATTCCATGAAATAAGTCAATATCAATTGACGCGGCTGTAATAGTGGTATGTGCACTGACAATAAAAATGTCTATAAAGTTTTATGTGATAAATGAAAACCATATGAATATCAATTGATATCAATAGGTATACACCTTAACAATGATATACATCAATTATATGTTGTAGCTAGCTATATTTGTGTTATATTGTTGTTAAATCATTTATATGTCACACGTGCATTATGTATCATATACTGAAAACATATTAAAGTTTCAATGGTACTTATAAGATTACAATTCAAATTATATAGGAATTGAGTTAAATTATAAAAACAAATTAAATCATATGCATGTAGCATATCAATACAAGCAAGTGCAATTATGTGCATGTGTGGGGGGGAGAAACTAAATTCCAAGAATGTAGTTTTTATCTAGAAGAGATTCGACATAATGAATGCCCATCTCGGAGCTCTACACCACAAAGCCCCCACCCCCTCCGTTTGATAGAAGCTCTAATTAAGGGAATGAATAAATGTTCAAATATAGAGAGATTATTGAGAAAATATATTTTTTCACAATGAATTGAATAATTTCCATATATTTCATATTTAGTATTGAAGATATGAGTCATCATTAATCACATCAAATATGTTGATGCAAATCTAGATAGATTCTATGCATAGAAGGAGGAGAAGTGGTATTATAATTGAGATTAAATAAAACAAAGACAGATCTTTCATTTACATATCTATAAGTATGCCTTAATCCAATTATTTAATTAAATTTAACTTTTTATAATGCACTTAAAAACTAATTCAGAAAAGTGCTAGTCCTAGTACAAAATGAGGTAGTATCAGATAACAATCTGACAGAAATCATGAGAAAAAGGTTACAAACGATAGATATCAATGTGTTTTTAAAAGTTTCTTATAAATCTTACTATATTTCAAAATAGACTAAATTGTCAATAACAAAATTGTAATTTTTCTAATGATTCATTATACATTTTTTCTTATTTATTAATTGACTATTTAGATGTTGAAAAATGAAGATAATATTTAAGATTAAACTATCTGTCACAGAACAACATTATTTTCAATTAAGTATTCGAATGAAGAAATATACTGCTGAAAATCTCAACCATATAAAACAACAATAAATAAGTATATTATAAGGAAATGTGAATCTTACTGTTAGAAATTCTCTGCAAAACTTGTAATTTTAATTCTACCTTCGCACTTTCACTTTTGAAAGGTCCATGTGGAGATGTCTCTGTCATAGTAATTCAACCAAGGTCTCATCACTGATATATTCCAAAGCATACTTATTGATACACAAATATACTGATATGTTTCTCTTTATCGATCGTTTGCAAACTACTTTGGACCAGCACACGATTGGATGCAGTCAGATTTTAGGAAGCACAAATTGAATAGTCTAATTGAAGGATGAATGATCAACAGGGGGGAAGATCTTTGGGAGGAGGAAGAAGAGATTGAGATCTGCCACCATTTCCATTTAAAACAACCCACGCCATCTTCAATCCCCAGCTGGTATGCAGCTCGAGATGACAATGCATGAACCACACTCCTGCAAAAAACATACATACAATCGGATATATGTTTATACGAAAGAAGCACAAATCTTTGAACCAGATGAGCGATTGAAGCTAACATTACGTAATGATATTAATACCTGGATTATCAGCTAGGAATCTGAGAGCCACCCAACCTCCACTGGGAACTCCAACTGTGTTTCTCTCCGGAGGATCCACCAGATTAAAGTTAGATGGGTCAGTGCTTGCATTGTAGTTTCCCATACCCTGACCCACTATGAAGAAGTTGAAGCCGTGCAGATGCAGAGGATGGCTCTCGAAGGTCGCAATGCTGGTGTCCTGCAGAACTAGCTGTACGCTAGTGTTAAAGGGAAGCACTTCGACTCTGGTGTCGTTGAGGGTCTGTGTGTTGTTAGGCGGCGTGCCGGTGTAGTTGAAAGGAAATGGCGGATTGTCAGGGAAAGTGGTATTGTAAACTCCATTGGACTGATTAAAGTAGTATGCTTGAAGAAGAGCGGTGGTGGGAAGAATGAAGGATATGTTGTTAATGGAGGCTGCAAATTTGGTACCGTTGGGGCCTTGACATGTCTGTCCTTGGGGACACGGATTTAGCCCCAACCCGACTGTGAATAGGAACTGTTTATCCATCTTCTGAGGGACAGCTGCTGCAGGAAATTTCGGATTGCCCAAGCTTCTCATCTTTTGGCTAAAATTGGCGGCAAAGGAGGTATCGTTGGGGGCTGGAAGCGTCGGTTTCATCATAGGAAGAGAGGATGAGGATGAATTAACTGCTGTCGCATTGGAAGTTACATACTCTAAAATTCCAGCACTGGTTGAGTTATCAAAAGCTGCTGTTCCCGTAGCGAATGGGCCTGCTAACATGAGGAATGTGGCATTGGGTGGCTGAGACATAGCTGTCAAGAGGACGTTGGTAGTCTGACCGGGAGTGATGAGAATAACATTGGTTTGAAAAGGCTTGACATACACAGCATCCGCTTCTACCACAGTCAATGTGTGGTTGGCTATTGCGAAAAACAGGTCACTATTGAGTGCAGCATTAACTATACGCAGTAGGTAAGTTTTCCCAGGGTTCACTTTGAGCCTGAATGTATCTGCATTACACAACACAGGAAACCTTTGTTACATTTACATTTAAACAAATGAACAATAGCGACCAGTCTAGTTATGTTTCATCCATTTTAATACCCCGCCCTCACCGTTGGTAGAGCAGTTATACATAAGTCCAGGGAGCCCGTTGATGGTATATGCATCTGACACATTAGCTTGCGCACCACTTTGCATTGCTTGATTGATAACAGTCTCAGTGTCTGCATTCCACCACTCCCCTGCAATTTGCAACACATTATCAACAGCAGTATTTTCATTGTAAATTTAGGACTATGTACGTACAATGGCAACACATTATCAACGAGTACTGAAGGGCATACCGAAAACAATAGGCACTTCCTGGTGTGGGCGAGGGAATGGGTAAGAAGCATTCTTCTTGGGATAGATGATAATGGGCCCATGTATGCTTGCTCGCAACCATGAGATGTGGGCATGCCACCACAGTGTTCCTCTCTGCCTTTTGACAATAAACTTGTACACATAACTTTGCCCGGTTTGAATTGGACACTGAGTGACATAAGCAGGACCATCCGCCCATCCAGATCTAAGCTGCCGAATTCCATGCCTGAGCGATTCATAGGAATTCATTAGGTGCACCCACTAAAGGGACATCAGCATATAATATTATTTTTATTAAGTAAATAACTGAGTAGCGGGAGCAGAAGAGATACCAATGTATGCTAATATTGTTTTTAACATTATTTGTTACTTTGATAACCACGCGATCTCCTTCTCGAGCAACTACTGGAGGCCCCGGATATTGCCCGTTGACAGTCAAGAGAGCTTTCGTGGTGCAAAGACGAGTCACATTCGTCATTTGGATCTGTGGATATTTAGAACAAAGAATCAATCACGGCTATCTGTAAAAATTTAATACTTTCCTAAACAATAAAACATTCAACTCATTCCATAGAATTATATAACCCACAGTGAAATTGTAGCGCCGTGTGATCACAGCATGTTTCGCTGAAACAAATTGAATAGTGAACCACAATGCCAAAAGTGGCAGCACGAGGCGGCCATAAAATGTCTGCATTGCTAGAATCGTACAATACTTCCTCTTTCAGAGTCTGATCACAACTTAAACAGGCTAAAATGCCAAATTGTTTCTGAACTGAGATGTGAAAATCTGTTTCTTTGTGTTTGTATATATAGATACACGAATTAAATCAGCTGTTGTTGGGTAGGTTGGTAGGCAATACTGATATTTTAACACGAGTATAAATCGACATGAACAAGTATTGTTAGCAACTGTATTAATCTATTTCATTTTCTTGACTTTTAATGATTCACATGTACTCTTCGTCGTTTTTGTTTGTTATGGAGATAAGGTGGGGCTTTCTATCCGGAGTGGCAACCAAGTAAACGATTCGCCCGATGAATACACCATCTTTTCCATTGTCATTAAAATCCATGAAATGTAAACCTATTTTGGTATACCAACCACTGCTCATATTTTTGTTATTGGGAATTTTTGAGTTACTGGGTTCACATCCGTTCGTTCCAGACTGGTCTAAGCCTCCACTCCCGGTCTTCGAAGCAACATCGTTTACCCATGCGGGACTACGAAACTTTAACTCCTTTTAGCTTCTAGGATCACATGAAATGATTGCATGATTAGAATTTCAGTAAACATAAATCAAACGAGACCACTCCTAAAAACACTCTGATGTTTTCTCAATCTTCATTTATGATTGTCATATCTACATGATGCCAATCAACTTCAAGCATCCGATCTTGCTCATGGATGTGACGATATAGCTCCTATATATATTTTTAGCTCATTGTTAATCACACACCACACCCTAATTTCCCAATGGAAATTACTGAGCCCCGTTTTGGAGGTTGGTCTAATCCTCATTCATTTGAATTAGGTCCTATATTTGTGCATGTGTGGTCCCTTCATTGGAAAACCATAGTTATGTTAATAAGTGATTTGAGAGTGTTTGTTTTCGCATATAGATTTCCCTTGTGTTTCTCCCATGCCTGCGACATTCAGTCTAACCTCCTCACCCAAAGTTATGATTCCTAGGCTACCTTCTATGTTAGTAATTTGAATACACATGTAATTAGTGTTTATATGTCACAAATTAAATTTACTATAATGTTCAATGTTCATGTTTGTGGGTGTGCCATGAGGTCTTGTTTTGTGAGTAACAAGTCAGAATCAGGGCCAAGTGGCTAAATAAATTGGTTTGCAATCGATTTCATTCTCCTCATTTTTCACATATTAGTCGATCTAGTTGTGATCAATGTTAATCATAATATACATTCAAAGCCCTTATCCTAACCCATCTCATGTTCTAGTGAGATAGGGATTTAATAAATAAAAAATGATAATTGAAAAAGATTCTAGTGTATTATATGTTGTCACACAACCAGTGTTTCTTTTGTATCAATACATGTGGCTAGAGCAGATGATTAAAAATGCAATTATAATACTTCTATGAGTCTTGACATAAAATAATGGAGATATACAACTACAAAAATGTGCATTATTAAATCTTTACTATACTAATATAAAGTGCATCCATTCATTTACAATTTATATGTTCAATTCTCTATAACACTAAAAAAAATTACTATACCTTAGAATTGGTTTAGTGACCAATTATTTAAATGAACTACTAGTTCATATAGATATATCATTAGATCTATCATTTATTAGCATTTAGCAACTCTTGGGAGACTTGGTACTAGGAAATTGTTAAATATTCAAGGAAAATTGTGATGTCCCACTCACAATTAACTATTATTTAACAGTCACATTCAAAAAATTGTGAAAAACGTTTTAGTAATTTCATTCATCACTCCTATAGGTCTAGCATGAAATGAAGTGAGGAAACCTAGAAAATATATTGCAAATAGAATCTAGATATTGTCTTAAGTTTATCATGATCTATGATAGTAACCACAAAAATAATTAGGGAAAAAAAACCCATTTCATTCATTTTTACTTCTTAAATATACGTCATTTTGGCTAAAATATATACCTTTGTGGCACTTGCAAAATTAAATTTGGTGATTGTAGGGGCTTATCAACCACTAATGGAATCACGAGCATTGCAAAAGGATAGGCGACATTTATTAGAGATATTTAGCATGCTATTATTCATTATATCTCTTTCTATAATTAAAATAATTATTTTAGCTACGCTTACTTGATATGTTAGATCTTTTTTCCTATTATGAACCATGTCATATTGTTGGCACAATAGTGAGCTTTTGAAATATGGACCACACTTTTGAATGGTTTGAAAACTCATACACCTTGTAATTATTTTGCCTATGCATCTTTATTTGATTTTAAATGGTGATTCAAAGTGTTTCAAAGCCTACATGAAATCGATAATACCTATTCACATCATCTTCAGTTTAGAGCATTTCCCCTCACAGAATCATGTTGAGGATTTATAAGGTTCTTAAACCTTCATATTGTCCAAAACCAATACTTGCTTTTTTCTCTCTTTCATGTCAAATATTTTGTAAACATTTTAACTTGATGCATGAGACACTTCTTCATTGTTTGTGTTTGCATATTGAGAGTATTGAGGTAAACATCCCTTAAAGTAGGTGGATGGACGAAATCCTGACAAGTTGATAAGCATATAGGAAAGTTAAACTCCTAGAAGGAAGCATGGGGACCGAGGGAATCTTAAAAGTCCAACTTTAAAAGTTATTAAAAGGGCCTTTGAATATTTTAGAGGATTGAGGAAGGTATGAAGGGAAGGCCAAGTCTAAAGGTTGAAGAAATAGACTTAGAAAATGTTCAGAGGACAAGGGATTAGGATATCAATTTTAACAGGTAAATGGTATTTGGGATGGGAATGTCCAATGGTCCAACTTGAAAGACTCAATTTTTTTTAAAGGTGATGTATTAGGAGGTTAGGATTGACGAGAAAGATGTGACATAAACTGAAACTTTGAAACTATATGAATTTGGCAAACATAGAAAACACCGAGGAAATCAAGTAGAGAGCTCTCATACTTAAATTTTATGGAAATTTGATATTTTTTAATATATGAGGGGATTAAAAATAACTACAATAAGTTATAAATCATAAATTAATACCCACATAGATGTTTCTTAGATTGATTACAAGTAATGGGTCAAATAGGGTTAAACATACAAAAGGGAGGGGACTCAAGAAGTATTGTGGGATCACCCGTGAAGAGGGACAAGAACAAGAAGAGGAACAAGACACAAAAGGAAAGGAACGACAAAAATCTAAGTAAAATTAGAAGAAGAAGGTCAATGAGAAGGAGAAGGAAAAGTAGAAGAAAGGCAATAAGAAGAGGAAAAATTACATGAAATTAAAATATCTAATACAAATATAGTGTGGTATTAATAGTAGGTCAAATAAGAGTATATCACAGAAGATAACATAAAACATTTTGAAGAATAAGTATCTGATCATTATACCTATTTCATTATTACAATATATTACCCTTTTACATGAATATTGTGACAAAATATGTAGCTTGATAATTCTTCTTGCCAAAGAGCTTCCTTATTTTTGGCGCTAAATTTTTTTTTGATTTTATGGTACTTGAATATTCATGTCAAACACTATATTTTTTTGTTGGGCACTGGGGTCACCATTCGTATTTTCCTTGTTGACCTTGGTGGCCTCTACAATATCCCTTTTTAAAGTAATTAATGCATTTAATACACTGCATGAGTTCTATGAACACAAATTTCTAAGTTAGTTTAGTGCACTTGTTCCCTTGAGTTGAGTAGTCCTACAAAGTGGGGGAAAAATTTAGTGTCGTAAACTACACCTAGTGCATTAATGACACTTATGCAATAGGCTCGGTGTGTTTATAATAAAAAATAATAATCAAGATACTATCATTCCAGCATCATGGATTTTAAAGATGAAGCATTAGCAACCCCTAATCCAAATGTGGGATTGATTTGGTCAAATGGGAGAGTGGTGAGCATACATGTATGTAGCGCACAAACGTCCCGAAATGATTTTAGATTTAAATTGGATATATTCTACATCGAGCCTCTTTTGATGCATGTCCCTTCTTTTGGGCACATTCAAAATGGCTATTCCCACTCATTTTGAGCAGAAAAACTCTTCTTTCTCTTTCATTTTGCAACATTCACACTCTCGGATATCTATCTCTCACACTAGTAATAAAACTCTACCAAAATCTGCACTCATGAAAATAAAAAACAATTATTATCTTGCTTACAATCGTGCCATTATTTCAAGAGAGGGGTCTTTCCTATGTAATGTTTTCCTTTCTCTCTTATCTCTTGTATGTATTTTTTTTCAATATAACATCATGTCACTAGTCTCTAAATGTATTTATTATCTATTTGAATTAATCAAATTAACATTTTATCTCAAATAATAGTGGGTTTCCTCCATTAAGAAGAGTTTGTTTCTATTGCACAATCTAATCTTTTATTTTATCCAATCTATGTATCTAGTTGTCTATGGAGGTATAAACATAGAAACAGGGGTTTGAATAAGGCAAACCCCTATACAACCCCAACATGTTGCCCTATATGAGTGTGTGTTGGTGATGAATAGTTTCATAGTGCATGAGATTCTTTTTGGTGTGACTTTTGGTGCTTTTCTATTTTTTGTTTCTACATATGACACCGCAATGTGTAGATGTCCCTCTGGCACATTGGTATCCAAGGCTAAGGCTTCACCAGTTCATGGGTAAAGTATGCATTTATAGAGATTTCTTTTTCTATAATCAAAATATTTTGACTATTTGATATTCCTTTCTTATGTAGTATTTTATGTTTATAGACATAGTTTAGTTTGTTTCCTTTCTTCCATATCAATCTTCTTGGCTCACGAGAGTGAAAATAAGTGGTGTATCGAAGGTTGGTTTCCTACACAAGATATTTTCATCTCAACTGTAGTAAATACTCTCCTCTACATTCTCTTTTTTACACATGATAAATATCTAAGAGCATTTAAAGAAGATTCAGAAGTACAATGGAGGCTTCATACATTCAATAAATTCATTAATCTAGCAATTCCTTTTCATTTAAACATCCTTCAAAATTTGAAGGATTAAATTGTAACTTCAAATTAATCTAGGTGATGGCCTTGATGAATATCTCCTCTCTTTGATCAAGCCTGAGTTGATTCACATTCTCTCCCCCTTCAATAGTATTCTCTTTGACATTTTCATTGACGTCCTCTATATGGGCTCCTCTTCTCTGAGACATCTCCAATGTGTCCATTTTCCCTATTAAACCTCTAACTATGTCTGTAATATCAGGCTCAAAGCCTCTTTATCTTCTTCCTCTTCAACCCTTGTTTCTATATGTCATATTGGCTACCTATAGGTCTTCTTCTTGACACAAATGAACTTCCTCTAATACTACTTGATGCATGCCAACTTACTAAACAGAATTTCAAATTGGGTATGGTTTATTATTAAGGAAAAAATGGTTTTGAAGGGATCTGAAAACCCTGAGTACAAAGAGCTACAAATAGAAAACACATAGCGAACAACATTTCAAAAATTACCTAGAATACAAAACCCTAAAATAGTAGGCCAACAAAAGAAAACATAAAACCTAACACAAATTCTTCAAGGCTTCAGCAACCTCAATTTTCATTTGTTCCATATTTTGGGTAATGTTCATCAGATCTTGCAATTCTATGTTTGCTTGAGCTCCCTAGTGTTCTTGAGATGTCCATGGGTCTGAGATGATGGACCTGCACTATCATCCTTATTCTAGTTATTCTTCTCAACTAGGTTGATATTAATTGAAATGTTGCCCCCAAACTTCAAAGCCTACATAGTCTACCACTGATTCGCATAAGTTTTATTTTCCTTCTACATTGGTGTGAATGGTTTGAAGGCTCATGCTAATAGATTAGTGAGGTTATAATTAATTCTCTTCATCTTGTCTTCAAGAACCTGAGTCTACCTTCATAGTCTTCAAGTGAGCAACATATTTGGTCATGTTTTCTAAGATAGAGAGCATTTATTCTTTTTCCTCATCAGAGATCACATTGTCAATAGGACCCCTAAAAGAATCTCGACCATCACCTTGCTCCAAAATAACCACTTTTCTTTTAATGTACTGGATGTTGATATTAACTTGATTAATTTCTAAAAACAACTGTTTGGAAATCCTAAACTAGTCTGCTATTGCATCCCTAGTAATACCCAAAAAAATAGGTGGATTCCCAAGGTCACTTCCAAGGAAAGGGGGGTATTTTTAAAGATCCCTAGGAAAGGGAGGATTATTAATTCTCTCTTGATTAGTACAATTAAAAAATCGAGGGGAAGGGGAACTCCCAAGAAGCCTTCTCCTCCACCCATCACATTCTCCATTTTGCACAAAAAATTCTCCCTTTCCAAGTTTTGGTTATTATCAACCTCCTCGGCATTAACTCCTCATCAAGTCATCTAGTAGAATCATGCATGTAAAATTATTTAATTTAACAAATCTTTCTTTTTTATACTGAATTTAATTGTCATTTCAAAAAAAATTGTGCTTCCATTGTCTAGAAAAAGTCTTTGTTACCTTTGGATCAAAGCCATGAGGATTCCTTAAAAAGGGTGTAACCCCACCTTAAGTCAAAGTCCATGAATTTTTCATTTTTATGTTAATTTCGTCAGAGGAAATGCGCTCATATTGATGTCTCTCCTCCCATTATGGATCCCACATATAAAATAAAAAATAAATGGCTACCCCACAACCAACCCCCCAACAACAGTCATAATCAAAGCCCTAAAAACCTCACTATGAATGTCGTCAGAGGAAATGGGATCCTATTGATGTATGTCCCCCACCATGATGGAGCCCACACATAAAATAAAAAGGAATTTCCTACCCCACAACTAACCCCCCCAACAACATAGTCTCAATTGAAGCCCTTAAAAGCACTATTTGAAATAAGGCAATCTAAAAACCAAGAAACTGGATACTAATATCACCCACAATCCAAGTGGAAATAATTAGCTAGTGAACACCAAGGGGGAAAAATACCTAGCTATCATCATTAAAACATATCAAATAATGAAGAAAGAATAGGTTGAAAAATATAATCACCCACATAGACAAAAACAAGTTAACCAAGGTGGTTAATATTGTTGAATATCCAGGCAACTGAGAGGGGGTTGAATTAGTTGAAAAACTTAAATCAATTTCATGTAACCCTTTTGCATAGCTGGAGTAACCAATAGAATTAATTAAGATAGATATAGCATGAAAATATAAACATACAACAAATCACACAATGAACACTAGATATGATGTGGAAAACCCAAGAAGGGAAAAATCACAAAGAACGTTAATTCTCAATATAAAACATCAGTTTAGGAGACATTGGTAAGGTAATTTTTACAAAGAGTTTCGCATTGTTAGAATAATCACTTCAAGAGGGCTCATTGCCCAGAAAAAAGGTTGACTACTGAAGAAAGAAAAAATGAAAAGAAAGAATCCACCATTGAATCTCAATCTCCAAGACCGGACTACTTCTGGTAGCTCAGTACCAATGCACTCTCACATATTTCCAAAAATCAAATCTTTGCTTTCCAATATCGTATTCAATATAAATGCCACACTTTTTCTATATAAATGCATTGAGATCTTCCTCATATATATATATATATATATAGTCTCGAGGAAACATAATCTTCTAAGTCGACCAAGAGAGAGATCTAAAATAGATCAACACTAAACTTTATAGTGGTGGGAAGGAATGATAAGTAGACCATACCACAATGGACAACAATGGTCAAATCAAAATGTTACATCCATTATAAAT
Source organism: Cryptomeria japonica (assembly GCF_030272615.1). Taxonomy (NCBI): domain Eukaryota; kingdom Viridiplantae; phylum Streptophyta; class Pinopsida; order Cupressales; family Cupressaceae; genus Cryptomeria; species Cryptomeria japonica. The sequence continues at coordinate 170,430 of NW_026729154.1, forward strand.
TTTGGACCCGAAACATGACTTACACTACACCAAAGTTGCTACACAACCTCAAATTCTAGACTTAATATAGAACCAAAAATCATTGCCCAATACAATGAAAATAAGAATGGAATCAATATACACATGAATAC